>NW_012102121.1:3631556-3634319 GCF_000951045.1 Mandrillus leucophaeus
CCTCTCCCCCTGGACCCCCAGCCATTGGCCTTATCTCCTACTTCACAGGGCATATAGAAGCCATCAGAGGGGAACTTCCACAGGTTCTTGTTCCCTGAAACTCTGGGAAGGCTCCATCCTCTTCCTTCCTCTTGGTCATAGGAAGTGGTGTTTCTCCTGTCCAGAGCAAATCCCTTTACCTCTGCTTTGACCTCATGCCTTTCCTCCATCTCTGGGATCTTGTCTCACCAGGCATCTCTTCTCTCTCTTCTGGGTCCTTCAAGGTCCTTTAGTCTACTGGCCTCTTTCCCTTTTCCTGTCTATGAAAGTGCTTCCTTGACTCCACAACTCCCTCTGGATATTGTCTGACTTAAGCTTCTTTAAGAGACTCCTTGAAACTCACTGCTGTTTGACTCCTGCCTCCACTGCACCAGTGTGAAACTGCACTCTCTGAAGCTCCCAGAGATCTTCTAACTGCAAAACCCAATGGATACTTTTCAGTCTTTATCTTATTGGTGCCCCAACTGCATCTAACATCACTTCCCACTCTATCCTTCTTGAAACTTCCTCCCTTTTGGCTTCCTTGAAGCCACTTTCCTTCAAGCAGGCAGCTTGAATGTGGGTGTGATGGAGGCAGATGGCCAGATCCAGGCTTTCTCCTGTGCCTAATAGGTGTCAACTCTAAGTTATTAGGCGGTCTCTCCCTGGGCTGGGATCTACCTGCCCCATATGGAGCCAAGTCAGGTTCCAGTGACTCCTCTTTTATTGCTGATCTGGGCCAGACTCACAAAGGCCTGTGCCAGTTGCTGACAGTGTCTGTCCCTGGAGGAGGGAAGAGCAGAGGTGAAAGGGTCAGGTATGGGGGTCAGAAGGGAGGCCAGGCTGGAGGTTGTGTGAGGCAAGGAGTCCCGGGGAACTAGGGTGGGAGCTGAGAAGGCCAGAGGGCCCCTGTATCGGCAGGGCCTCAAAGTCAGAGTTGCTGAGGATGGCTTCTCGGAGCACAGACATCTCTGCAAAAGGTACATAGTCTGCTCCTGGGGGTGAAAACCAGTGCAGATGTGGGATGCAGGTAGGTGGGTGGTGGGGAGGTGGGCTGAGGGAGCGCGCTAGTCCTGGAGGGGATGGTCGAGGATGGGAGTGCCTTCCTGCCTGGCCTTCTGACTACAGACTCTGGAATGGCCCCCTGTCCCAGGTTTCTGCCTCACCGTGAGGTCTCCCTCCTCGTCGCCGGGTCCTCTGGGTCTCAAAGAAAGTCCCGTGTTCCTCCCAGCGCCGGTCACAGGCCGCACAGAGGAAATTAGACTCAAAACAGCCGCAGCAACAGCCTGGGGCAAAATTGCAACCAAGAAGAGTTTAGGAAATGGTGGTATCCCCAGGAGCTGATCACATTCTCATCTCTTCCTCAGTGACCGCATGCCCAAGGCTCTCATACTCGCTCCCCATCATTATCCCCAGACTGCATCCTATCCCCACCTACCCTGTTCCCAATATGCCTCTTGCCCTAGAAGTTACCATGATGCCTGCAGGGATGGGGCCCAGTGGCTGCATGTTCTTCGTGGCTGTGTTTGCAGCGACATTGGGCCCTCCAGGCCTTGGGGTCAAAGGTGGCCCGTCTCTTGAGCCAGAACTCACCCACCTCCTCTGGGCGTGATGGGATAAAGCAGAACATGAGGCAGCGGCACTGGCTCACCTTGCAGGGCACGGATATGTCTGTGGGATTGGGGATGGATGGTAGGGTTAGACCAGTATCTGATAGGACCTTGCCTTCTTGTGCCAACCCCATCCTCCATCCCCGCCACCCCCTACGCACTCAAACATGCTTTTTTTTTTTTTTTTTGAGACAGAGTTTTGCTCTGTCACCCAGGCTGGAGTGCAGTGGCATGATCTCAGTTCAGTGCAACTTCCACCTCCTGGCTTCAAGTGACTCTCCTGCCTCAGCCTCCTGAGTAGCTGGGACTACAGGCACGTGCCACCATGCCCAGCTAATTTTTTGTATTATTATTATTATTATTTTTAGTAGAGACGGGGTTTCATCATATTAGCCAGGATGGTCTTGATCTCCTGACCTTGTGATCTGCCTGCTTCCGCCTCCCAAAGTGCTGGGATTACAGGGGTGAGCCACTGCGCCCAGCCACATGCTCTCTCTCATACTTCCCAAGACATGACAGAGTACAGTTATTCCTCCACACTCAAGAGGGGCTGGTCAGTTCTCCCCTACCTGAGATGATCCGGTGCTCTCTCAACAAGTGTCCACAAAAGCATCTGGACTCATCCCCAATCCGGAAACAGTCCCATAGGTAATGGGGGCAGCGCCAGCCAATGTAGAGACCTAGGTATGCAGGATTAATAAGGAAAAGTGAGAAGTAAAAAAATTCTAAGCTCCCCCAAAAGTGTTCTTACCTATCCGTTGATGGGGGTGAGGGGGTGGGGGGAACTTACCTCTCCCACCCCCAGGTATCTTTATCTCCACCTGAAAGTCCTCACCTCTACCCCTTAGATTTTCTTTTTCCTTGGGATTTTCTCATTACCCCACAAGTGTCTTCAGTTCTCTTTCTACCCAGGATCCACTCCATCTCTGTCAGCCTGCCAGAGATGACTCAAGAGAGTCTTTGGTTTCTGAGCAGGAAGATTATAGATGAAATTTTGTTTGAGGCTGAACATGAATCTCACTGAGTTCTCTGTGACCACAGGGATTCTCATCTCCTCTCCTGATCCCACTAAAGCCCAACTTTGCTTTGTTTTCTTGAAGTGTCTAAGGTGAGGGAAAGGGAAGATGATTGGCCA
>NW_012102121.1:3637754-3639659 GCF_000951045.1 Mandrillus leucophaeus
GAACTCTCTTCTAGAGATAGTACAATCTCTTTTGTATAGCTGTATTATTGTTAGAAAGCCCTTTCTCCTCCAAAGGGCAGACATTTGATTCTGTGATTTTCCCCAGGGATCCTAGCAGTCCAGATTACATTCCTTCCTTTGGAGGAACAGATGGCCCCCCTAATTGTGAGGAAATGTAGAATGGCCTCTTTTCTGGGCCCCAGAGGTTGCAGTTCTCTGTGGTGCCTCTGGGACACTGGGAGACCCTAGAATTGTCCTGGAGAAGGGCAAGAGATAAGTGGATCTGGGATCTAGGAAGAGGAAGGAAGCCAGTCTGGAGGATAGGTGGATACAAAGCACTTTGAAATTAGTTATTTCTTTGGTTCTCATAGAAAGCAGGCAACACAGAGGTTATTCCTATTTTACAGGTTCAGAAACTCAGCCTAAAGAGGGACAGTGACTTGCGTGGGGTCACAGAGCCTATTAGTGTTAGAATCTCCTACTCCCATAAGAACCTATGGACTTCCTAGTCACTTCCCACATTCACTGATTTTGATCCCTGGCCCACAGTCTTCTCTACTCCAAGCACTTATCACCTACAGTTGCCCTCATCTGAAAGATGTTATGCTCTGCAGCCTCTGAACACTGTCTCCTGTACTTCAACCCCTGCCCCTATATCTGCTACTGTACCTCATTAGAGACTTCTCTTCCTTTGACTGCTCCCTTTTTCAATCTGACATTTGCCTCCTGGCATCACTTTCTTTCCCTGTTGGTACCATATGCTCCCTTCACATCCTCACGCCTTCTTTTGCTTAGTTTTCCTGATCATCCTCCCTGATACCCTCACATCATCAACCCATTAAATATTTGGCTTCTGTGCTCCTCTAACTAGGTTCTCACTTCCAACCGTGCCCAAATCCTAAACTACCCACTGATCAGGTTTTTCTCCAGTTCCCTACATTAGCCTTCCCAAACCTTCCCCTTTCTTCTCTTGTCTCCTACTCCCTACTCTTATCCCTCTCCCCCTGGACCCCCAGCCATTGGCCTTATCTCCTACTTCACAGGGCATATAGAAGCCATCAGAGGGGAACTTCCACAGGTTCTTGTTCCCTGAAACTCTGGGAAGGCTCCATCCTCTTCCTTCCTCTTGGTCATAGGAAGTGGTGTTTCTCCTGTCCAGAGCAAATCCCTTTACCTCTGCTTTGACCTCATGCCTTTCCTCCATCTCTGGGATCTTGTCTCACCAGGCATCTCTTCTCTCTCTTCTGGGTCCTTCAAGGTCCTTTAGTCTACTGGCCTCTTTCCCTTTTCCTGTCTATGAAAGTGCTTCCTTGACTCCACAACTCCCTCTGGATATTGTCTGACTTAAGCTTCTTTAAGAGACTCCTTGAAACTCACTGCTGTTTGACTCCTGCCTCCACTGCACCAGTGTGAAACTGCACTCTCTGAAGCTCCCAGAGATCTTCTAACTGCAAAACCCAATGGATACTTTTCAGTCTTTATCTTATTGGTGCCCCAACTGCATCTAACATCACTTCCCACTCTATCCTTCTTGAAACTTCCTCCCTTTTGGCTTCCTTGAAGCCACTTTCCTTCAAGCAGGCAGCTTGAATGTGGGTGTGATGGAGGCAGATGGCCAGATCCAGGCTTTCTCCTGTGCCTAATAGGTGTCAACTCTAAGTTATTAGGCGGTCTCTCCCTGGGCTGGGATCTACCTGCCCCATATGGAGCCAAGTCAGGTTCCAGTGACTCCTCTTTTATTGCTGATCTGGGCCAGACTCACAAAGGCCTGTGCCAGTTGCTGACAGTGTCTGTCCCTGGAGGAGGGAAGAGCAGAGGTGAAAGGGTCAGGTATGGGGGTCAGAAGGGAGGCCAGGCTGGAGGTTGTGTGAGGCAAGGAGTCCCGGGGAACTAGGGTGGGAGCTG
>NW_012102121.1:3641434-3644683 GCF_000951045.1 Mandrillus leucophaeus
AACTTTGCTTTGTTTTCTTGAAGTGTCTAAGGTGAGGGAAAGGGAAGATGATTGGCCAGATGTATGGACAATGGGATTGGCTCCTAGGTCCCGAAGAGGAGGAGGAGGTTGGATAGCCCTGGTGCTGGAAGGTAGGTGGAGGGTTTCCTCTCAAGTCTCCAGGTTGGTACCTTAATACCTTCCTCTGTGTTCCTGGTGCTATTGTCCCAGTGCCCTCTATGTACCTAAGAAGGGCTGCCAAAGGTTCTTCAAGGGTCAGGAGAAAGGGGTAGGTAGCAGTCATGAGCGGTGAAGACCAAAAATTATACGTTGTGAGGCTAAGCAAGGAGGCGTGGAAAGGAAAGTGAGGCTAAGAAGTGTCCCTGAGAGTAGGCACCAGTAAGAGGTCACAACCCTTGAGAGCTGGTGTTCAGCAGTGAGGTCTGAATCCCTGACTTCGTGACCAGTCTTGAGGTGAGGGTGGTGCTCCTCACCATTCAGATTTTCTCATTCTCCATGAGAGCTGAGAGTACCCCAACTTCTAGCCAAGAATCCTGTATGAGGCCCCATGGAGTGGACCTCCAGGTGTAGGATTCTTAGTCCCAATTAAAGGCTCAACTGAAATGTCACCTCCACCAAAAAGGTGTCCCTGACTTCCCCTGTCTGTCTGGGCTCCTCCTCTTGCCATCCGTAGCTCCTTGTGCTACTCCCATCGCAGTACAGTGCATTATAATAGACCATTCCCTTGTATTCCTATTAATCCATGAGTTCTTCAAGGGAGCTGTCTTTTCACCCATATCTCTAATCCTAGTACAGGGCCTGGCACAAAATGGTTGCTGAGAGAATGTAGATTGCCTGATTAAACAAATGAGCTCATTCCTTCAAGAGGAAGAGAGAGCCAGTATTCAGGCATAACCCTGAGGCTCCGTAACACGAATAAGAAGAGTGGCATCATCTGGTCTTTGACTCTGGTCAGGGCCACAATTCACAATTCCGTGCCTCAGATTAAGTTTTCTTGTCTTACCCATAGTCTGTCAGGATCTAAAGCCTGTCTAGATGTGGCTTCTGGCTTTGCTGCTTCTGTCTCGATGCTGATTGCCTGTAGTGCCACTGCCCCCTTACACCAGGGAGGCTTTGTTGAGAGAGCAGGGTATAGGCAGTCACAATGCAGGTGGGCGGGAGCCAGGATTCCACTAAAGGAGTTCTGAATTCTGTCTGGAGTAGCAGGATACATTAAAAAAACAGGAGGTGAGGCCCATAGATCAAGGCCTGCTCGGAGGACCCGGGGAGGGGGAGTCAAGTCCAAGCACTAGTGTAGGAATCAGTGCCCAGCATTCAGATGAAGAAGACTGGAGTTTGAACAGGGAGACTGGTGACTATACTTCAGATTCTGTTACAAGTGTTAGTGCTCTTAAAGTGGGACAATTGGAAGGTGGCTGTGGATTCCAGTGGGACCCTCTACTCTCTGTCTTGATTCCAAACTCCCTTCCTGTTGTGGGTGGACAAGGCCTGGCGGAGGAGGAGACATTGTTTGGGATGCCGTTTTGATTCTGTCTAATACAGTCCAGTTCCACAATCACATAATCACATTTGCATGATGACATCTTTTTATGCATAGTATGGCTCCATAAAACACACAGCTGTCTTTACAGGAACAATGTCTCCAGCCTAGCCCTTTCTCCCGAGCTTCAGACCCATATGGCCAGCTGTCTACTAGATTGTTGGGCCAGCATGTTTCATAAGCGCTTCAAATGTGTTATGCCCAATTATTCCCTCCAAACCTGGCTTTCATCCTTTGTCCTCTGTTCATCCAACACATGCCTACCAAGCATCTACCCTTTTCCAGGCATTCAGTTAATGGCACCATCATCCTACCACTTACTTATGCCGAAAACTTAGGTGGCATTCCAGGCATTTCCCTCTCTCTTATCCTATACATCCAGTGTTCCAATGGTCAGTTTCACTTTGTTAGCTTTTATTTTCTTTTCTCTTTTCTTTCTTTTTTGACAGAATCTTGCTCTGTTGCCCAGGCTGGAATGCAGTGGTACAACCTCGGCTCACTGCAACCTCCACCTCCCGGGTTCAAGCAATTCTCCTGCCTCAGCCTCCCAAGTAGCTGGCATTACAGGTGCCCATCACCATGCCTGGCTAATTTTTTGTATTTTTAGTAGAGACAGGGTTTCACCATGTTGTCCAGGCTGGTCTCGAACTCCTGGCCTCAGATGATCCACCCATCTTGGCTTCCCAAAGTGCTGGGATTACAGGTGCAAGCCACCATGCTCGGCCTGTTAGCATTTCTTGAACCTGTCTACTTCCTAAGCCCATCTACTTCTTACCTGGTTATGACCAGTGCCTCACAATGTATTCACTTGCCTTTCCATACCTCCTCTCTTAGCCTCACAACTCCAGTCTTGTCTTTCTCCGGTCTAGCCTATTGCCAGAGTGATCTTTCAGAAACAGAAATTCGCTCATGTTATTGTCCTACTTAAAACCTTCTAGTGACTCTCAGTTGCCCTCAGGATATAATTCTAGCTTTTAGCTTGGCACAGAAATGCCTACAGAATTCTGCCCTTCTAGAGCAGAGCTGGCTCTTCTCCCCCACCACTCTATGCATCAGGCATAGTGCATTGCTGTAGATTCCTGCTGTGCCTTACCCTATCATGTCTCATCTTACAGCACTCTTTACTTGGCCACCTCTTCTTACTCATCTTACAGATATCAGCTGAGAAATCATTCCTTCCAAGGCTTATTATTCCTCAAGCACTCCAGATAAGATGCCCCTTTTTTCCTGCTCATGCAGCAGTCTAGGATAACCTTGATTATAGCAATTATTAGAGTGAATTATAATTATCCTTATACTTATTGGTATCTCTCATTAGAGTGCCAAGTATTTTGGCTTTGAACCCCCACCAGCATTACCACTTCCATAGCTAGCTCAATGCCTGGCACATAGTTGGTGCTCAATAAATGTTTGTTGAATGAATAAAAACAAAGGTTACACTTGATATTTCTGTACACATCACATATACTGTTATGGACTCCCCAGGACTCAACATCCCCCCTATTAGGAGGGGACCTCAAATATAATTGTTCAGGGTTGAATGACACGAATTTCTTTATAAAACTTCCTGTTTAACAGGAAGATGAAGAAGTTCAATTTGAAGAAGAAAAAGAAATACAGTGGCCTTGAGGAGTGGGGAGTAGACAGGAGGTTCTAAGAAGGGGAATGAGAGAACTGAACACATCCTGCTTTTTTTTTTTTTTTTTTTT
>NW_012102121.1:3644733-3648198 GCF_000951045.1 Mandrillus leucophaeus
GCAGTGGCGCAATCTCAGTTCACTGCAACCTCCGCCTCCCGGGTTCAAGTGATTCTCCTGCTTCAGCCTCACGAGTAACTGGAATTACAAGCATGTGCCACCATGCCCGGCTAAAGTTTGTATTTTTAGTAGAGACGGGGTTTCACCATGTTGGTCAGGCTGGTCTTGAACTCCTGACCTCAGGTGATCTGCCCCGCTTGGCCTCCCAAAGTGCTGAGATTACAGGAGTGAGCCACCATGCTTGGCCCCTGCTGGGCATTTCTAACTGAGTGTTTCCACAGGCATCAAAACTGAACTTTGGGAATTATCCTAGTCTTCTCCTTTTCCCTTAGACTCCATCTTCAAATAGGCACCAATAACTGTATTTCCTATCTTCTAAATATTCCCCAAATGCATTCTCTCCTCTCCCTTCCAATTTTATTCAAGTTCTCATCATCTTCAGCCTTTGTGTGACAACTTTGCCCCTCTACTTCCATCCACAGCATTTTAATCCATTCACCCATTCTTTCATGGATTTATGTAACTTATACTTTTACAAAGAGCCTAATCTGATGCTTTTACTGAGCCACTGTGTTAAGCTCTAGATTGAGCTGAGTCTGGGAGAAAGACCGAATAACCAACAATGGCAATACAAATAAATTGATGTTGTGCTGGGGTGAGCCTAGGATACTGTGGGGAGGGGGATATACCTAATTTATCCTGTAAGGATGTAGTCCTCCTTCCTGACCCAATCAGGATCTTTCTAAAGTGCAAACCCAACACTGGCACTTTGTGGCTTAAAAACATTCCATGTCTTGGCTAACACGGTGAAACCCCGTCTCTACTAAAAAAATACAAAAAACTAGCCAGGTGAGATGGCGGGCGCCTGTAGTCCCAGCTACTCGGGAGCTGTCTCTTATACACATCTAGATGTGGGTGGGGGGCAAGGGCAGGGAGGTGGAGGGTCCCTGCATGGGAAAGGGGAAAGTAAATTTCATGGAGGAGGGATAAGCATTTAGAATTACTTGGTTGTCTTTATATTTTAGGCCTGTCATCATAGCTCTGTTCCCATCATAAAGGGAAAGGAAATATGAAGGACCGAAGTAAATGTCATAACATCTATTGAATTCAGTCTAGAAAGACCTGAATCCTTATAGCAGGTCAGGGTGGCCCTCTTACTGAAGGTAATCCCTATAGATATGAATTTCTGTAACACAGGTAGACATGCTCATGCACAGGATGGCATGTTTTTACAAGTTCATCTGTACGCAGCATGCCACTAACAGGACTGTCAGGAGGACTAATCGTAGGCTGAGGCTTGGAATCAGCAGGGCCAGAGGACACAGCTCTCCCCTTTGGTAACAGAACTCAAAGCTTTTGGGCACCCAGCATGGGCCTGGCATGCAGGGGTGTCAGCCTTTTAATGGAGTTCCACCAAAGGGACTAAGGTCTTTGTCGTGTCAGAACAGCAAGTCTCCTGGGGACTGTCCAGGGTCCTGGGCCATCTCTGCTTTAGGGTCTGTAGGCTCTCTAGGCCCTATATCTGGGGTGGGCCCATGACCCTTCTGTTTTTAATAATTTTAGTTCAGCTACCTGTTTCTACCTGGGCTTTATATGAATCTCCCCACTTTTTGTCTGCATCCACCCTTGTATTCCTTGGCCCACTTGCCTGCTTCTTTTCCACACAGGTGGTACTGCCATTTCCAAAAGGGGCAGCTATCTGCTGAATGTTCAGGTTCCCAGATCTTTTGGATTAGAGGATGCCCATGGGCCTGTCACAGGCCTCTGTAAGGCCACATGGGCTCACCTGTCTGGATGGCATTCAGGGCTGCATCCTTCTCCCACTGGAAAAGATTGTTCACCTGAGCACCAAACTCCTCTCTATGCATTGCCTTAGCCACTTCCACCAGCTCTGTCTGCTTAGCAGGGACCACTGGGCGGGCTGTGTAACCTAGGATGGGAGGGGATGAGTAACCAGGGGGAAGTGAGAAGGCCCTAAAACTAAGAGAAGGGGCCATGTCCAAGAGTAACCCAGTCTCCTCCTCCTGGGGCAAGTCAAGAACAGTGAACAGTAGTGAGAACAGGACAGGGGAGAGGACAGGTGCAATTACAGCTAACTCCTTTCTTCTTCTTCTTGCCTAGTTGGTGTCCAGGTTGGGCTGTGTGATCAGTGCTGTCACTGGCATCTACTCCCTTTTCAACCTCTCCTGCTTCTTCCTCCTGCTTTTCAGATGCGTCCATTTGGACCTGGGCTGAAGGGCCTGAAGGAGAGTGTTCTGGAAGGCTCTCAGATTCAGAGAAATGGGTAGACCTCCTTGTCCATGGGACCTCATTGGAAGAAAACTCAGAGGAGAGGTCTTCCTTCAAAGTATCAGAGGAAGACAGAGAGACATAGTTTCGTGATTGGGGAGGAAGAGTAAGGTGTTTCTCTGGTACCACTGAGATGGGACTATCCAATGAAGCCTCATAGGTAGGGGTCCCTGAAGGAGTCTCAGAGATGGAAGGCTCCTGATGGATTTCAGGGGAATAGGCCTCTAAGGGGATCTGGGAAGGGGATGGCACCAAAGGGGATTCAGAGGTATGGGGCTCTAAGGGGGTCTCAGAGGTGGAAGGCTCCAAGAAGCTTTCAGAGATACGGTTCTCCTGTAAGTCCTCAGCAGAGGGGTCCTTTGAAAGGGGGTGCTCCTCTGCATCCATGGTGGTATGAGGCTCTTCTGTGATCTCATCTGCTTCCATCTAGTGGTAGAACAGGGTACAGGCTTCATTAGTTTGGAAATAATGAACCCTGTAAGTCAGGGCACAGCCCAGGGTTCGCAGTGCATTATGGAATTTGGATAAGATTCTCAGTGCACCTGAGATATCAGAGGGAAACAACATGAACTCTGGGTCTTAGAGTGTGATGCCAGGAGGTTCACCCATGTGTCCAGACCTCATATGGCAGGCTGCTGTGGCTTGTTAGGGAGGTGGAACTTAAAGATTGAAAGACTGAAGTAGTTAGAATCTCATCAGTAGATGGTAGCAGAGAACCATGTCCCAGGAGGGAGTCTGAACACCGCCACTTGGCCAGTCCAAGAGCAGGGTCCTTGGCATTTCGTAAAACCCTGGAGGTCAGACCATGGAGTTTTAGAGACTGGCAATACCAAGCCAAAGTTGGGGTTGGCTCCTGAGAGTGCAGGGGAATGCTATGTCGCATAAGGCAAGACTCTACACACAGCCTGGTTTTGTCTAAGCACCACACACATCTTCCTCCCTTAATGATGTCATTCATGTTCAAAGCTTCAACTACTTCCCGTTGTGTACCAATGACTCCTAAATTCAAATTTCTAGCTCAGACCTCTTTCAACCTCTGTACTTCACACTCATATCCACCTGTCTGCTGGCCTTCCATTCCCTTCCCTCCTGTCCCCTCCTGTCCCCTCCCCTGCCCTCCCCCTCTCTCCTCCCCCTTCCCTTCCCTTCTCTTTTCTTTTGTGATGGAGTCTCGCT
>NW_012102121.1:3649228-3670509 GCF_000951045.1 Mandrillus leucophaeus
GGCCACTGCACTCCAGCCTGGGCCACAGAGCGAGACTCCGTCTCAAAAAACAAAAAACAAAAAACATTCCATGACTCAGTCTAAAGGATTAAGTCCAAATTTCTTGGCCCTGGCATTCAAGGCCTGTCATCATTTTCAACACAGCCTGAGGATTCCTACCTTAAATTTCCATGCTCCCTACTTTCCCCCCATGTTCCAGAGACACTAGATATATCACTCCTTAAACTAATCAGAGCCTTTTTGAAGTGGACGTTTGGGAAAGGAATTAGGGGCAGAAGTAGGATTATGGGGAGGAAGATGACCAGAGTCAGCTAGAGAGTAAAGGGGCCTAAGGGTGGAGAACCAGAGGATGGAAGGTGAGGAAGGGGAAAGAGAAGGGGAGGAGGAAATTGGGTGGAGGAAGAGAGTAAGGATGAAAAGTACAGAATGTGGGCCAGGCATGGTGGCTCATGCCAGTAATCCCAGAACTTTGGGAGGCCAAGGCGGGTGGATCACTTGAGGTCAGGAGTTCAAGACCAGCCTGGCCAACATGGTGAAACCCCATCTCTACGAAAAATACAAAAATTAGCCGGGCATGGTGGCCCGTGCCTGTAGTCCCAGCTACTGGGGAGGCTGAAGCAAGCAAATCACTTGAACCTGGGAGGTGGAGGTTGCAGTGAGCCCAGATCGCACCACTGCACTCCAGCCTGGGGGACAGAGCGAAACTTTGTCTCAAACAACAACAACAACAACAACAAACGACAACAAGAAGTACAGAATGTGAAGGGACTGAGGGGTGGGAGAGAGACAGAGGTCTTAGGGGGAGGAGGGGGAGGGCCGTTGGAGAAATTACCTACCTCTGGGTTTTGGCTTGGTTGTTACAAGTCCTTAGGTCAAGACCTTGCCTTAGGATGACAGGGGGAGGTGTTGATCCTCAGGGAGGGAAAGCTCTTGGTTGTGGACGTGCCCCAGCTGCAGGCGCTGAGTGTTGAAATGCCTTGCCTGAAAGTCTGCTATCTGGGGAAGGGACTTGGCTATCTGCAGAACTTCGCAAAGGAGCTCTGGCATGACCTGGGGAAGTGGGTAGGGGCAAGGGGTCCAGGGCCGATGAGGGAGGGGCTTGACTGACGCCTCCGGAACCCGGGCCAGGAGAGTAGGCACAGGTCACCAGGGCAACTGGAACGCCTAGTAGTTTCCGTGGCAACGCCGGTCTAGTCACTTCCCCGGTGGGTGCGGTCTCCTGAGGAGCTTGCATTGGGCCTCGAGGGGGCGAGCCCAGGGGGTTTACTTCTGAAAAGTGGGGTGTGTGTTGCGGGATCTCTGTGAGCGAGTGTCTGGGTAGGATCTGCGGAGATCTGTGCGTACATCCGGGGGGGTCTGGGATTGTGAGGATAGGTTTCCTTTGAGACATCTGTGGGCCGGTCGTTGGGGGCTGTGAGGATCTGAGGGGACCTCGGGCTCTGTGCTTGGGTGAGAAAGGCAGGGTCTTGGGTAGCGGGGCGGGGGCGGAGTCTGTGTGTCCTCGAAGCCCGGCAGGACTAAGTTGGAGACCAATAGAGTAGGGCGGGGGCGGGCTTTACTGACAGGGACCAATTGAGCCGGCCGGGGGGCGGGGCGTCATGCTGACGTCAAGCCGAGGCCGCCGCCGCGGGGCCTGGTTATCGCCGGTTCAGCGCAGCCCGGAGTCGCCCAGGCCTGAACTCCCACCCAGATCCCCGGCCCCTACTCCGGGCCCGTGAGGACACCGGAGGTCACCCCCCGGGGGTGGGGAGCGGAGCCGCGGGTCAGCTCTGCGAGCGCCCCGCGCTGGCCTGTCCGGCCCCGCCCCCGCCCCGGGCCATGGCCCAGCCCTTGTCCCGGCCCCTCGTCCTATCCCGATCCCCGCCTTGGCCCCCAGTCCCGCCCTCGCCCCGCTTCCCAAATCGGCCCCAACCCCTGCCTGGGTCGCCATCCAGGACCCCCTTCCGGTCCCTGCCCCTGGCCTGGCCCCCATCCCGGCCTCGGCCCTCGTTCCACCCCCTGTCACAAATCTCAGCCCAGGGCCTGTCCCAACCCCATTCCCAGTGTTTGCTTAAGGCCCTGGCTCAACCCCGTCCCTTGCTGCAGTCCCCATCACAGCCCCTCCTTCCATCCCACTCCCTGCCCTTGTTCAAGCCCCAGTGTCCAGCCCAGCCCAACCCATTATCTCAGTTTTTGCCCTCATCTCTGTGTTTACCTAAGTCTCTCCCGCTAGTCCCCCCCATCTCTTATACTCTGCCCCTCTCCCAGCCTAGACTCAAGTCTGGGTTTCAGCTGCCGCCAGCCCTATTGCTGCTGTTGCTGTTCTCTGTCCTTGGCCCGGGGGCTGGTGAGTGCAGAAGCAGGGAAGATTGAGGCAGGAATGGGGTTCCGGCAGGGAGGGGTGGGCTGGAGAGATTCAGGAGTGGTGGGACCTGGGGAACTAGATCACTGGGGAGCAAGTGGGAGAAATAGAGAGGAGAGAAGTCTTACAGAACAGAGGGATTGGCAGGGTCAAAAGAGTGGTAATTAATTGGGTTTGAGGCTCAGCAGGTGGCTTACAGTTTCTAGGACAGAGACTCCAAGATATTTTCTGGTGTCTGTCCTGACCCCACTTTGACTCTTGCTTTTCCAGGGAAATCTTGTGGGCTTTGCCCCTGCTCACAAAGTTTGATGGGGGAGAGACAGTCCCACACCAGAAGCCCCTAGTGCAGTCTGGGAATATATAGCCTAAACCTTTGAGATATTGGGCATGCATTCAAACAGCATGAAGAAGAGTTTTAAAGATAATATGTAGCAAACAGATGAATATGGATTAATTGCCATTATAATGAGTTTTCTTCTTGTAATGATTCTTGTTCCAAAGAAGATTGATTTGCCTAGGAATAATTCCTGATACTTTTAGAGCAGGGCTGAAACTCGGAGGCCATTTTACAGATGGGGAAACTGAGGCTCAGGGAGGGAGCAGTTTGTCCAAGTTCAGATAGCTTGTGATAGGCTGCGTGCTGGGGCTAGAAAAAAGGTTTCCTAATTCCTATCTCATACTAGTGGGTTTTTTTTTTTTTTTTTTTCTCTCCACTGCAATGTATACTTAATAGAAAAACAGACCCAAGTGGGGAAAGGCTCAAAGCGTAACCTCCCTTCTCCCCAGTCTGCCCACAAGGGGGCTTTATCCACAAACTGTTCCTTATTTGCTGGGCATCAGTCAAGGGCCACCCTCCAGTGGGGAAGTGACTTGGACAGGACAGAGGTCCAATATTTTAATGGGTGGAATGTGGGAGGAGGAGGGGGTGTCTTGGTCTAGGGGATGTGCCATGAAGATGGCTACATCATGAAATGACTCTAGTCTTCATGGCCCAAGTCCATAGCCACCTCTGGTGTGTGTCACTCTAGGATGGAGATGTGCCTGATGGAGTCTTAGGAAATAACAGCCAACAGAGCAGCTAGGGGTGGAGAGTGGGTATGAGTGAGCTCTGGGGGCCTGGTTCAGTGTACAAACTTAAGGAGATGAATGCACATGAAAGGTCACAGCCCCTGCAGAGATGTCTGGTCACTTACGTGTCTATGTGTGTAACTGAGGGATTGTGGGAAGGCTGGCAGCGTGTGTACATGCTTGTGTGTTGGTGAGTGTAGACACATGCATGTGTGTGGGGTGCATGTGAGCCAGTGTATCTTCTGAGCGCCTGTGTTACGGTATGAAGGGGAGGGGACATGTTGTGGCCCATGTACCTTCCTCTTCAGCTCTGCCTGCTCGTCATATGAGCAGATCACTGAAGTTGTGAATGGGGCTGGAGACCCTTTCTCAACAGTTCCAAGGGTGAGGGCAGTGTTGGGTGCCTCCCAGAACGAATATAAGTTATCCATCCACCCCCAGCCAGTCCCCTTGAAGGAAGGAGCCGTGGAGGCACTCAGTGTTGATTATTGCTGCTGTCAAGTTGGGCACTGGGCAGAGGCAGTAGCCAGTCAGGTTTTCAGTTTTGGTGACGGGGAGTTTATGCTGTTGAGCCAAGTTCCTAGCTTCTATCCCCTGCCATCATGGCTGCTTCATGCGCCATTGAGCAAGCATTGGGCGGGTGAGGAGAGCAGGGTGACTGATGGCCACAGAGCATATACAGCTGAAAGTTGTGGATAAAAATACTGTTGCCCAGAAGCGGGTTCAGGTGCTTTGGGGAGAATTGTAATGAAGTTGGAAAGGAGTACCAGTCCACCCAAAGGGAGGCAGGGCTGCCTTTAGTGCTGTTAATAGTGAATGCCTTGGCAATTTTGGACCTAAGTGCAGGGTGCTCTGTGACCTAATGGTCGCGATGGGTTTTGTCTGAGAAGAGGCTGGCAGGGTCATAGGATCATCATGGCACAGGACTGCATGGTGCTTATTGGTTGCTTCGGTTTCATTTCAGGAATGGAAGTTATCTCTTAGGTCTAGTGGTCCCATTCCTGATCCTTGGATCTTTTCCTTGGGCTTAGTTGAGGACCCACACATGCCTTGCTAGTCAAAAAACAATGGGCTTTTATTCTACCTAGTGCTGTTACTAGCAGGGCTAGCCTCAGCCTATGTGTTGTGTGGGGTGTGCGTGTGCGTGTGCGTGTGTGGTGTGGGTGATGGTCGGAATCACCCTAGCTTCATCATAGAAATATTGGGGAACCCGGAATAAGTTCATCTGAACTCGGTAAGGGCCTTACTCGTGCTTCCTCTGGACACAGCTCTGAAAGGCCCTGTTCAAACCACAAACCAAAGTTTGGAGTGAATGGGGCTCTGGACCCTTTTCAAGCATCTGCCCTCAGAACTTCTTCCAAGTTCCTCCTAGCATTCCCAGCTGCTGCTCACTCCTTTATCTCACAGGCCTATTCTGTGACCTCTGTAGCCCCTGGCCACGTGGGGATGGCTTAGCTAGTTCCCCAGTTCTCCAGGCCATACCGTGGTCCTTTGAATTACAAGCATCTTTGTGCTTGTCTGTCCATGTTTCCCAGAGGTCATTAAACTTTTCACCACTAGCCCTCTGAGGGTCTGCACTGAGAGACTGACCAACATTTCTCCTAACAGTAGCAATGGTTGATCAGATGACCCATCCCTGGTACCAGCTTTGAGGAGGAACAGCCCCTCCCTAACCCCATCAGAAGGCGTGCTAGAGTTCTGATTTCTTCTAACAATAGTATCCAGGCTGTTCACCTCTTAGCCTTCTGCCTCCTACTTAGCACAGCTAGGGTTCCTAGGAAACCTGTCTCCCCCATCAGTGGGTTCCATAACCTTTATCCCTCTCGGATGCATCTCTGTCACTCTCTGAATGCTGCACTGGTAGCCTCTCTGGGTTCCTGGGCAGTGCTCAGCTTGCAAGGTGGCAGGCTTTCCTTCTTGACAGTTGAAACTGATCATGTGGTCTGAACTGGACAGACTAGTCCTTGAGTGTAACCATGACCTCCAATGGCCCCCACCTATGTAGGGTAGCTCTCTGGGGTGACTCCTGGGGTTGCTCTGGTTCAGCGTTCCTCCTTCAGCAGCCTCCCTTTCCCTTTCTTTTTTATTTCAAAAACACCTCATTTTTGGAGTTAATCTCTCCCATCTCCAGAGAGGGAGATGATTGGACTAGGTTAGCCCTAAGGGTATTTCCTGCTTGGCTGAAAATGCCCCTCCAGAGTAGTCGGTACCCCAGCCCCGGGTGTGTCCTGAAGCTGCTGAGTTCCCCACCTTCTCACCTGTCCTAGAGGTGTCATCTTGGGCTTCTTTTCAGGCTGGTCCGAAGTCTCCAGAGCAGTCAGATTCCCCGAAGGTTTACTCTGAGAGACCTTGCCTGCCATTTGGGACCCTCTTCCCCTGACTGCTACTGGGTTGCCTCCACTGTGACAGCTCTTCTAGTCCCTTGCCTGGCTAGCTGCTGACAGGACTTCTGCTTACCTTGGCTCTGCTCCTGACAATCATGATCAGGTATCTTGGCATTTTAATGAGAGATGACCACTTCCTCCCCACCTCCCAACTCAGCCTGCTCTAAAGATTCCCAAGGGGCTTGAAATCCACTGGGTCACCAACTTACTGCCTCACTGGGCCTCCCTTTGGGAGAACATTCCCCCGGCCCCCACCTACTAGCTGTACATTCTGACCCGGGAGGCCTGATGAGTCTCCTTTCCTGGGGACTCTCATGGTGGCCTGCCAGCTCCTGTCCTTCTGCCACCCAAGCAGGCCCCTGGCACCCGTACCACACTTTCCCCTCCCCTCTCCTGCCCTGAGCCAGTATACAGGCAGCGCTTGTGAGGCTGCTGAGGGTTTTTACTGCTCCTAACCACAGGGGAACAGAGAAGGGAAGAAAATCAACAAGGAAGTTACATAGTTCCATGCTGACTCCCAAGCCCCACAGGTGGAGTTCCAGCCTGCTTAGTGGCTTAAGAGCCCATGCCAAGACACACACACACACACACACACACACACACACACACACACTCTCACACCTTCCCCACATCTGTTTTTTTTTAAGTTTGGTAAGTGGAGAAAATGGCTCCTAAGTGAGGGGCAGCTGTGAAATCAAAGAAAGGGTCTTAGTTTTGGATTTAGAGAGAGCTAGATTTGCATCCTCATTTTGATCTAGGTCTGAGCCTCAGTTTCCTTATCTGTAAAAGGAGGGTTTTTTTTTTTTTAAATAACATTAACGTAAGGATTAAACCAGATGATGGCTAGGTTTCAGATCTGCAGCCTGAAACCTAGTTCCTGGCTCAGAGGAGAGCATTTGTGGAGTTGATGCTATCAGTGAGGAGGACTGGCATGCCTGTTGCTTAATGGAAATGCCCTCTGTCCTGCCCTGCTCCTTTCTCTCTCTCCTGCTTCCCAGGAGGCCTTTTCCTGACTGATTACTCCACCTGCTCACCCCGCAAGCTGAGTCCTTTCCGCTCCTTTGCCAGCACCGAGCTCTTCCACTTCCATGTTCCCGAGGACACATTCCTGGCTGTTTGGAACCTCATCATCTTCAAGGAGCAAGGGGGAACCTTTGGGGACCACTGCCCAGACCAAAGTGTGACTGTGTGAGTGTCTGAGTTAATTTCCCAACCCCACTTCCAACCCCTGACCACTTTCCAGACTAAAGTGTGATTTTAACTGACCCTGACCCCAACCCGCGTCCAGATTGAAGTGTGACTGAGTGAGGGCCATGACCTCTGTCACATGACCACTTCCGGACTACTGTATGACTGTGCGAGTGCTTGAGCTGATCTCTCACCCGTGGCCCCTGACCTGGAACCACTTTGTTGAATGTGTCAGTATAGGGAATCTATTTGTTTTACCGGTAATGAGTGACAGTTCTTTCTTTCTTCCATTTCCTGCCTCCCACCCCATTGCCTGCTTTTCTCCTCTCCTAATTCTGGTCCCCCAGGTATTTCCGGTCCGGGGCACCCCCTGTCATCAATCCCCTGCATACACACTTCCCAGGGGACACAGCTGTGCCTGGGGTTTTCTCACTGACCCTCAGCTGGACACTGCCCAACCGCACCTCAGGCATCTTTAACGTCAGCAGCCCCTTACCTGGGGACTGGTTCTTGGCTGCCCACCTTCCCCAGGCCCATGGCCACATCTCTGTCAAGGTGGGTTAATGTTGCCCAGGCTCGGGGGTCTAGAACTGCCCTTCCATCTTTGCTGAACTCCCCCCACAGGCTCCCTGGCATGCCAGCCTTGTGTCAGGGTGGGCAGCAGCACAAGGGTGGCTGGGGTGGGGCATGGCTAAAGGCCAGCAGGTCACCTAGTGGGTCAGAGGCCATGATCTGGAGGAGGCAACTTGGGAGACCCAGGAGGACATGCTGGGTCCAGGTAAGCTGAAGGGAAAGTTGAGAATCTGGAGTCAGAGGCTCTGGCATGGGGGAGTAGTGCCACTTCCTAGTGGAAGGCACAAGTGTTAATCAAGGTGAACAGAAGCCAACTATGGGCTGGTCCAATCTGCTGCACACACCCAGGACTGGTTTTATTCTGCATCTTGATTGACAATAGCCCTGAAGACTCTCTTAGCCCACGGCCCAGCCTTTAATCCATCTGGGAGAATGCATTCCTCTTGCATCATAATTTCAGACAGCTTCCTACACCCTTCAGAAGACCACAAGAGGAGCTCTTTCCTGCTAAAAGGAGGCTTTGGGCAGCTGGTGTCCATCCTGGCCTTTGCCTCACTTTTCTCCAAATATCAGCCACCCCAAGCACTTATTTCACAGAGGTTGTTAAAGACTGAAGGGCAGGTTCAAAGGTCAGACGCCTCTCTGGTTTGGAGTGAAAGGAAATGCCACAATGTTTTCCTGCCACTCTCATGGATTAGGCCAGACAGGTCTCCTACTCCTGTTCACTGGAGGAGGAGCAGGGGATGTACTGAGCTGCCTGTTGTCAGCGTGGGATGACCATGTGCATGGGGCCTGTGGTGAGGGTGAATAAACGAGCAAGAACAGAGCGAGGATTTAAAGAACAGGACTCTAGCACTCAGAAATGTGGTGAATAGTGCCTTTGAATGAGCTGAGACTCACATAAGGACAAGGGTGCTGGAACTGCTATTGTCAGAGATGGGAAGTAGGGCTGAGGTAGTGTCTCTAGGCCTCAGTGACGGCCATTTTTCCTGAGACTGATGTGGATGTGCAAAAGAACTCCCCATCAAGGCCTGCGAGCCTGCTGAAGGACAGCATGTTGGGAGCTAGCTTGGAAGGGGCCCTAGGTTCTAGGTAGGCCTTGACTCTCATCAGAACTGAGGGTTCTTCTGTTAGAAGGAACTTCTTCGTAGGTCTTTGGCAAAATCCCAACAGGGATGTTCCTTATCCTAACTCTGATCCTTGACCCACTTTGTGAGAACTGACAGGGAAAATCCTCCTGAAGCCTGGCTGTAGTTATCCAAAAACCTTTCTAGGTAAGCAGGAACCTAGGGCCTAGGCCTGGGCTGGGATTGTGGGAGCTGAGGCCCAGTTAGAAGTGGTCAGGATTGCTTATGGCTATCAGATTGGGACAGTGGGGAATGGAGATAGTAGTGCAGAGAAAAGCTGATCAGACCCTAAAGGGTGATTCAAGTACCCAGACCAAGGGGGAGCTGGGCAGTGAGAAAAGAACTAGGCCTGACATGTACATTTGCATCTAGACATGGGAAGTGGGGCCTGGGGAACTTGGTACCAAACTGGAATCCTGGTCAGAGCTCCCCCAGGTATGTGGTGAGGCTAGACAGAAGAGGACCATCCCACTCTGCCCACAAGCAGCAGTGGGTCTGGATGCCATGAGAGATGTAGTGCTTCCGCCAGGCCTGTTTGAGAGGCTGATGGGGCAAGGATCTTATGTCGGTCCTTCTAAGAATTAGATTAACTTCTGTAATCTTATATGGTCCTCTAAGGGTTCTTCAGCTCTCCAGATCCTGGTTAATTTCCAGGATTCCAGCCTGTGGGTTCATTGTCTAGAGCATTCCTCCATCTTCTCAACTTGTTTCCTTCTGCTACTATGGTATGCTTCCTGTGAGGCTTGGTGAACACAGGAATTTATGTGGGTTTAGGGATATCCTTTGGTGGGAACTGAAGAGTCGCAGCGATAAGAAGGCAGTGGTTTCTAGGGCCCTTCTCAGCTTTGGGGATGAACTCAGATCTCCCTTTAGCCTCAGTCCTTTAGTACCTGCTTTGTGCCAGGCCTTGGGTTGTGTGCTGGGGACACAGAAATAAATAAGATGCATGTTAGATACAGGAGATGTTTTAGGAGGATAAAGAGGAGATGGCTAACTTAGCGTGGTGGAGGTGGTATTGGAAACTGTTAAGTGGCGAGGCCTGAGGTTGAGAAGGTAGGGAAGGGCATACCAGGTGGTGGGAGTAGCATGGCCCAAAGTTTAGAAGGAACTGAAGTGGTTCAGTGTGGGCTGGTTTTGGGGTGGTGAGGAAGGTAGAGGGATGAGCAGAGGCCAGATCATGAAGGGCCTTGACATTGGAACTGTATCCTGAGCGTGATAGGGAGCCCTGAAAGGTTGTGAAAAAGAAGTGACTTACCTGATCTGGGCCACCCTCATGAGCTCTAGTCCCACACTTCCGCCAGACCCTGTGTCTGTGTTATTTACTATGTATTCCTAGCCTTCAGTGCAGAGTCTGGCACATGATGCTGTTTCACCTCCTTTCCCTGTCACCTTCTTCCTACCAGCCACTTCTGTCCTGTCCCTGGCCTCCATCTCCTTGCCTTTCCTGTTTTGGATCCTGTGTTCATTCTAAGGTGCCCAGTTGCCAGTCTGCTCTGAGGGGCTGGCCTTTGGGTTGTGGATACCATTTGGCACCCAAATGGCTCATAAGGGGAAAGTACTCCTAAATGTCTTTAGAGCACAGGTTCTCTTCTTATCCTTCCTCTTCCTGTGTCTAAGATTTGAAAAAGTAGGTAAAATAATGAAAGCAACTACAAGAAACGTGAAGAAGTCAGTTGTACAGGAGAAAGGATTCTGTTGAATGCACCAACTAGGACCTCACGTGACTCAATATCTCAGCAGAGGTGGTTAGAATCTGCTAATAGTGCAGCTGCTTTTCCTCTTCCTCCTAAATTATTTTATTTATAGTTTGAATAGGCAATCTGTGCACCTGGTACAACATTCAAAAGGTACAAAAGACATACAGTGGAAAGTAAGTTTTCCTCTTCCCTTCTTTCAGTCTCCAATTCCCCTCCCCAGAGTTAACTAGTAACTAGCTGTTAACTAGTTCCCTATATTACTCTTTCCTTTTTGAAACACCTTCCCTTCTTGGCCTCTGTGACTTTACAGAACTGTCATGGTTTTCCCACTGCCCACTCCTCTGTCTCCTTTCCTGGCCTCTCCTCTGCTTGATCTCCATGTTGTAGTGGCCCAATGCTTGGTCCTGGAACAGCTCCTTTTTTACTTTTCTATTCTCTTGCGTGGTGTTCCAGCACAATAGTTTAAAATACCATCTGTATGTTAATGCTTCCAAGAGTATTCAGCCAGTCCTAATTTCTTTGAATCCCAGACTTTATATCCCACTGCTTACTTGACATCTCCAATTGGATGTCTAAGAAATGTCTCAAAGAGTATTTAATAAAACCAAATCAAAGTGAAGCTAAAACTATAAAACTCCTTAATTTTTATTTCACTGCTCCCAGTCCATGCTGCTGCTTTCTGTAGTTATTGTGATCTTCCTCAGGAAATTGCACTGTCATCCACCCATTGCTCAAGCCCCAAATTAAGTGCCCCAAATCCTTGATTTTTCTTTTCTTCTGATTCCTCACAACCAATCTGTAAAGAAAAAGTCTTGTTGACACTACTTCTGAGGCATGCCCTGAACGCATCTACAGTTCTTCATTTCCACTTCCAGCACAGTTTCTCTGCTTTCTGCAGGGCTACCACAGTAGCCTCATAAATGGTCTTCCTGCTTTCACCCTTGCCCCCTGAAGTCTGTTGAACACTTGTTTGCTTCTACACTGATTGGGTGCTTTCTGACTGTGGGCATGGGCTCAGCTGTGCACTCGCTATTCCCGCAGAGAACGCTAAGTGTCTTTGGGCATCTTCAGTCTGCAAGTCCCACCCAGAGTCTGGCACTGGCCACCCCGCTCAGGTCTTTCTGAAGAAACTCAGCCCATACGTATGAGGACATTCTAGAAATCTACCTACCATGCCTTCCACTCCAGCATCTTTCAGCCTGTAGCCCATCCATGTCTCACTTTTGCCTCTCCTAATTTCTCGAGCTTCGTTGCCTGGGCCCTGGGCCTCCCCGACTGCTGATGTTCTTCTGGCCTCTTGGCTCAGTTGGGACACTCTCACTTGGCATCTGCCCTGGCAGCTCTTGAGGACCTGACTTCTGGTGCTCTTTCTCTGGCCCCATCACTGGGTGACGGTTCCCTGCATCTCCCCTGGTCTCCACTGACTAAACACTCCCTCCGCATGAAGAGAGGGGACTGGCACGTTACACAGTTGAAGGAAGGAGCACATCTTAACCAAACAGGTCATGTCCACTGATCTTTCATTGAATCAAACACAAGCAAAACTCCAAAACGTGGAGCAAAGCGTTTCTTTCCTGGACTGTCTAGCAAGGAAATGGGCCACCACTGGAGCATGAGCCCCCACCCTTGGGACTCATTCACTACAAGATTATTATGGTGGTAATTCTTGCCTTAGGAGGTGGGGTCAATGCAGTGACTTGTGAGAGTCTTTTGGTTCTTAGGGTTTGACACCAAACCTGAACATCTAGGTTGGTTCAGGAGCTCTCTGAAGGGACCCCCTTTTTGACACCCATTCTTTAACGGCTATTTTAGTACCTAGTATGTGCCAGATGGTGTACTAGACACTGGGGATGCAAAAGGCACAGACCTTCTAGCCTTGTCGAGTTTTGCTGGAAGTCAGTGCCTTGACTGGCTTGTTCTGAGCCATGGAACTCAGTGGGATGTCAGGGCCTGGAACTTTTGTCACAGAACAGAGTTTGAAGGTATGACCTAATTAGGAGCCCCCACTTCCCCTTAACTGTGAGGTCTGTAGGGCTCATATAGCTGCACGTGCTGCAGAAGAGGAACTGCGACAAACGGGACTGTGCTCACTGGAGAGTGATGAGGCTGTGCGGGCCAGGGGGTGTCAACAGAGAAGGAACTGGGGATTTTCTCCAGAAGCGAAGCTGGGGAAGACATGGTTGATATCCTTTAGCAGCAGAAGAAACACAGTCTGAGGCTGAGGGACCAGACAGATTAGTGGGTCTCCTGAAGGCAGAGTTGGGGCAGGGGCATCAAAAATGACAGGATTTGGCTTTAGCAAGGTCAGCACTTCCCCCAGATGTTGTGATCCATTTACTGATTCATTAATTCAGCAAACATTTATCTGTGAGGTATGCACTCTATGTGAGGCCCTGTGTCTAGAGGAACAAAAATCAAATAGGACAGAGTTCCTGTTCTCAAGCTGCTTATAGTCTGAGGTTGCCTGGAAGGTAATGAGTGGCCCAGCACTCATTACCTATGCAGGGCTGCTCATTACCTGGGTGTAATGAGTGTGAAAGCAGAGGCTGGACAAGCACGTGGGAGTGGGGCAGGGTGGGGACTAGAGGAAATTAAAGGTTGAGATTGGTGGCGGGGAGAGTGAGGGGGTTGGATTGGAGGCCTTGAAGGAGCTTTCCACCCCACCCCACTTTGCCTAAAAGAGCCAGTGTTCTAAGTTCCTGAGCCTGGTCGGGAATGGGCTGGTTGGAGATCACAGTGCTGCTGGGCTGGCCCAGAATGCTCAGGGGGAGAGGTTAGCTTGGGAGAAGGGGCAAGCCAGGCCTGATTGTCAGGAGGGCCTGGGTTTGAATCCCAAAACCTTAGCCAGTGCTGAGGATCCCAGCAGACCTTGCAGACTGAGGTGGGACAGAGATGAGCAGAAATGACTGCTCAGGCAAGAAGGACCTAGAGTTTAGAGAGACCTGGGTTAGAGTCCTGGGAGTGGTGGCCAGGGTGGGGGTTTCTCCCTGGCCCACCCAGCAGGTTCTGTTTGCCTTGGTTTAGTCACGCCCCTGCTGTCTCTCCCTCTCCTGCCACCCCTGCTTTTGTCCCAGGGTCTCCAGGATGAGTGTCAGTACCTCCTTCAGCCCCAGCTGATTGTCCGGCGTTTGCTGGACGTTGCTGTACTGGTTCCTGGCCGGCCCTCAGAGCAAACCCTCTCCCCACACAATCGCTCAGCGCTCTACAAGTAAGTCAAAGACTCCCCACACCTGGTCCTTTCCCACTTCTCTGGCCTCAAATAGGCTGCAGGGTTCTCTCTTCTCCGCCTACCTGCCTGGTCCCTGGGTGGGATCCCTGCCTCCCTCCCTCCCAGAACAGAGCGGGAGACCTGAACAGGCCTCCTTCCCACCCCACGCCCCCTCCTTCCTAGTGCTTCCCTTGCCCTGTGTTCCTCTCGTCTCTGTTTTTGCCTTCTTACCCCCAACCTCTCCTCTGCCCAGGGTCTTTGTGCCCAGCTTCACTTACAGGGTTTCAGCACAGCTGGCGTGTGTGGGGGGCCGCGGGGTATCTGCCTGCCCCCTGTCACTGCGTCTGCGTCCCAAAGCCCCACCCCTGCACAACTCAAGCTCTGTGTCCTGTGGAGGTGCCTCGGGATGCCAGCTGGAGCTGGCACTGCCCCCCTGGGGGCACTGGGTCTACGTGCGTGTGGAAACATCATCCCGGGGCCCTGGTAGGACCATCCGCTTCCAGCTGTGTGTGCGGTTGCAAGGTCAGAACCCCTGCATTTGCCCTAGTCTGTGCAGATATCCGTGGCTGGGAAGTGACTTGGGGTGGCTCTGTTCAGTGGCCCTCTGCCACATCCCTGCAACTTCCCCTTCCCCACCCAGGCTCCTTCACGCTCCCTGAAGCCATCCCGCTTGGAGCTCCAAGTTATTGGAAGGCTTTTAGATAACTTTTTTTTTTTGCATCTGACTTGAGACAACTAAAGGACCTCATTACTTTCTTTGATTTAATCTCTCAGTTTCCTGGGGTAGGCAGAGACATCCAGGACCTCTGGGACACTGTCCTTGCCAAAGCCCTTGCAAGTCAGTGAGACAGGCTGTCATACTTAGTATCTGTTTCAATAGCATCTTCACTGCCTTTAGGGAGGGATAGATGACCTCGGTTCCCTCCAGTGTGGTATTGCGTTAGCTGTCACCATTAGGAAACCCCTATGACCCTGGATGCCCCACACTCCCAAGGGGCATTGCATTCTAGTTCTCATCCTTCCCCACTCTTTGCGAAATCCTGTCTAGCTCAGATCTGTTTATGAGTAAGTTCAGGACTGTAAAGGCTGCAGGCCCAAGCTCTGGTTTCCTCTGCCCCACAGAGTGCCCACAGCCCGGCCTGCTTCGAGCCCTGGTCCCTGGAGCTGCCATGAACATGCCCCAGTCACTGGGCAACCAGCCACTGCCCCCAGAGCCACCATCCGTTGGAACCCCTGCGGAGGGGCCTGGGACCACATCCCCACCCGAGCACTGCTGGCCAGTGCGCCCGACTCTGCGCAACGAGCTGGACACCTTCTCTGTCCACTTCTACATCTTCTTTGGCCCCAGTGTGGCCCTTCCCCCTGAGCGCCCAGCCGTGTTCGCCATGAGGCTGTTGCCAGTGCTGGACAGTGGAGGCGTCCTCAGCCTGGAGCTCCAGCTCAACGCGGTACTCTTTATGGAGAGTGGGGAGGTTGCTCTCCCGGGGAGCTTGCAGGGAAAGGTGTCAGGGGTGTTGGGGTCTTTACCTCCTCCAGGAGGTAAAAGCCTATCCAGGTTGCTCCCTCCCATCCTGACAATTAGAGACCATGACTTAGCCCAATTCTGGTCAACAAACATGTTCGGAGTATTGACTCTGCTACAGATGGGCAGGTCAACCAGGTCGACTCAGTGTCTGGGGTTTCCCAGTTTTGTAGGCTCACCTCCTGCTCATTACTGGCCTTTCACTATGGCAGTTGTTAACCTTTTCTTGCAAATCTCCTTTGATGGGGAGTTTACCACCTCTTGAGGCCACGCAGTTCATGTTTGGATAGTGCTGATTGCCAGAGGCATTCCTGACATCCCATCAAAATCTGTCTCCATGAATTTTTTACCCACTCATCTTTGATTCAGTGGGTAAAAGCCATATCCAGAAGCCATTTCCAGTAAATCTATCTCTGTCTTGTTCTTTTTTAAAGCAATAGACTTAATTTTTTTTAGAGCAGTTTTAGGTTGAACAGAAAGCACAAAGTTCTCATATACCCACTCTCTCACGTTTTGCCTATTATTAATATCTTACATTAGTATGATACATTTATTGCGTCCCAGTCCTATTTTTACAGCCCTTCAGATGTTACCTCCAACCTCCCAAAAGCTGAAGAACCTCAGTGTCTTTGGGGTCTTGGTATTTGGATCTCTCCCCTTCCTTCACTGTTTCACCTGGTCATACTTCTAGTGGTCACTGTGTCTCTGAAATAAGTGACCTGAGGTGGTCTGATCGAGGTGGCAGGTAACAAGACTTGCATTTGTGCTGCCTGAGATTGAGTTACTTTTTTCAGCAGCTGCATTACACTGTGGGATCACCTAGGGCTTGTGGTGAATTGAGATCCCTGGGTCTTTTTCCTTGCTTTGTATTTTCTTCAAACCAGTTGTACACATTTTTTTTTTTTTTAAAATTATAAGAGTAATAGGATCACATACAAACTTTGGAAAATAGGGGAAAATATCTCCCTAATGCAACTGTTTAACTTTTTTTTTGAGACAGAGTCTCACTCTGTTGCCCATGTTGGAGTGTAGGGGTGTGATCTTGGCTCACTGCAACCTCCGCTTCCCAGGTTCAAGCGATTCTTGTGCCTCAGCCTCCAGAGTAGCTGGGATTACAAGAGTGCACCACCACACCCAGCTAATTTTTTGTATTTTTAGTAGAGACTGGGTTTCACCATGTTGCCCAGGCTGGTCTTAAACTCCTGGACTCAGCTGATCTGCCTGCCTTGGCCTCCCAACATGTTGGGATTACAAGTGTGAGCCACTGTGCCTGGCCCACTGCTGTTTTTGGTTTATGTCCTCCCATTTCTTTTCCCCATTAATTGCTTTGTTTCTCTAGTTGTAATCAAGGGGCATACACATTTTGGTGCCAATTCGTATATTGTATTTTTGCAGTGAATTTTTGAACCTGAATGGAAGAATTTATGTCCCTCCTTGAGGCATTGCCTAATACTGGTTTGGGACTCGGGCCTTCTCCACTTTGTGTAATTCACACACTTGCAAAGCCAACTTTTTGTACTTCTTAGTCATTACTGTCAGCATTAAGACTGAGATGAGGGCGGAGCCCTATGCTGGCCCATTAGAGAATATCTTCAGCTTAGCTTTGATCCAATAACTTACATACTGTTCCCCCAGCCAGGGATCCTTTTAACTCTACTATCCTCCAGCTCTGAAGGCAGGGACCACTTTCCCATCAGGCAACCTGAGGCCTGGTCTGTGGCTTCATGTGGCCTTTTATGGGACATGGCTTAGAACTTTCTAGTGGTCCTGTTAGAGTCATTTATTCACCCTGAATATATTTCTCATTTACATAATCAAATTCTCTCTTTGTTCTCGCTAAGACTGTATGTATTTTGTGTTTGCTTATTGCCATGCCTCTGGGCAATGACAGTGAGATCTTGATTCGACCTTGAAACTGTAGACCCTGAATTAGAGGACAGCCTTGCCCATACTTGTTGTTTCTTCCTCAGTACCCTGAGAATAGAAGCCTAGCCCTCCTGCAGCCCCTCACCCTTTCCCTCTCTGCATTCCCATCCATTCACTTTAATGAGCATCTGTTTACATTCCATCATCTGCATTCTATGACACGTGCTACCCACCTCAGCCTGTTCTGTTTATTCTGAAAGGTATTTCCTCCAAATATTTTGATTTTTTTTCTCCCCTTGGATCAAGAACTGGACATTTGGATCAGAGAACTGCATACACTTTTTTCTTTGGCTCCCTCCTAGAAAGACTTTCACTGAGTAATACTTTGGCATATTGCCCCGGGCTTGCATTGAAGGAAGTTATATAAGCAAGTTGTATGAAACTCACTCTTGTGGCTGAGGACAGGATGCATGACAACACACAGTGCTGCTTTGATGAGAATTTATCTCAGAACTTCCCCTTTGGATGCTGTGATTCTCCAGAGACTCTGATTAGCTTTTATATTATGTAGTTGCAAATCTGGTAACTCATTATACTTCCTTTGCTTTGGTTGCTTGGAAGTCAGTATCAAATATATGGCCTACATTAGGGACAGACTTTATTTTCCTATCCTGATTTTTAAGTTTCCCTCAGGCATTTATTGTATTCTATTTTATGTAAGCTGCCTCAAATCCTTCTTGAATGAGGTGAGCTTATGGCATCCTGTTACCTTTATTCTTGTAGACAACCCCTTACATTTACTCTTGCAGATTATCTGGTTTCTTTTAATCCCAGCCATGTTGCTACATTTAATCTCTTGGGCATTCTGTTACCACCGTTCAGTACCTAGGATCATTTCACCTGAATTGGAGTGAGTGTCTTCATGCTCTGCCTGTCTTGGGGTCCAGGTGAAGATGATGGAAAACCTTACAATTGCCTTTGTCCACAATTAGTTTCTATAACTGGCAACAGCCCTCCTTCCCCTCAATGAGCTAGATAGGACTGAAAAAGAGGGTGTTCTCTCTTGCTCGGACAGAATTGAAACACTTCTGCCCAAAGAACAGATTCAGAATTGGGCCTTGCCGTCTCATCAGTCCTTGAAAGATTTCTGCTGTGGAGGATCTGTTGTTTTTCAGTTTTTCTGTTCTGAGAATGGAGGTGAGAGGGCAACTTTGGCGTGCAGAGCGCCGGCAGGAATGGGCTGTCTTTGGAAGGTGTGGGTTAACAGGGGTGGGAGTCCAAGGGTGGCTGTGGGTGGAGCTGGAGGATGTGGCGGCCTCACCTCCATACCTACCCTCCCCAGAGCTCCGTGCGCCAGGAAAACGTGACGGTGTTTGGATGCTTGACCCACGAGGTGCCCTTGAGCCTGGGGGATGCAGCAGTGACCTGTTCCAAAGGTGGGGTGAGGAATGGGGGAGGAGAGGAAGCTGCAGTGTGGTAGGGGTGGTGGTGGTGGTGGCGGGCAGAGGTGAAGGTGGGGAGGGATGGAATGGAGGAATGGTAGGCCAGGGTTCCGGGAAGTGGGGGCAGGTGGGTGAGGGTTCTTGGGTCCTGACCCCTCCTTCCTCTCATTACCCCTTCCTTCTCCCTTCAGAGTCCCTGGCCGGCTTTCTCGTCTCCGTCAGTGCCACTACCAGGGTTGCCAGGCTGCGAATCCCATTCCCGCAGACGGGGACCTGGTTCCTGGCCCTTCGCTCCCTGTGCGGGGTGGGGCCTCGGTGAGCGGGGCGGGGCGGGGCGGGGCCAGGGCTGGTACCGGGACTCGGCGGGGGTGGCCCGGGGCCCCAGGTGACTGCGAGTGTGTGCGCAGGTTCGTGCGGTGCCGCAACGCGACGGCCGAGGTGCGGATGCGCACCTTCCTGTCCCCATGCGTGGACGACTGCGGGCCCTATGGCCAGTGCAAGCTGCTGCGCACACACAACTATCTGTACGCAGCCTGCGAGTGCAAGGCCGGTGAGCGGGCTGCGGTGGACTGGAGGTGGACCTGTGGGCTTGTGGGCAGGCGGCGGGAGTAGGGGAGTGCACAGCCTGAATTGGGGACGGCTTTGGCAGAGCCAGGGTGAGACCACCCTCCACGGGCAGTGGCATAGGCCCGTGGCTGCCATCTGTCCTCTTCCATCCTGTTCCCTCCCCAACCGCAGGGTGGAGAGGCTGGGGCTGCACCGACAGTGCAGATGCGCTCACCTATGGATTCCAGCTGCTGTCCACACTCCTGCTCTGCCTGAGCAACCTCATGTTTCTGCCACCTGTGGTCCTGGCCATTCGGAGTCGATATGTGCTGGAAGCTGCTGTCTACACCTTCACCATGTTCTTCTCCACGGTATGCGGCTGTGTCTGCATCTTATCACTGGGTGCTTGTGCGTGGTGGTGGGTCACAGTCTGTATTTCCACCACTTTCTCCGAAGGTTTGGGAATGTACGTGCCTTCACTGTGTCTTCTACAGACAGAGACAGCAGTGCTTCCCAACCTATCATGCATAGAAAAGGGTCGTTTTTGTAAGGCACATTGGAGGAAATGAACAAAACTGTTCGCAACTTAATAAAGTAAGTTTGGGCCTCCAGCTGTTCCACACTCTGTCCACCCTGAAGGCTGAGGGGACCTTTACTCAACACATGGGCCAAGAAACTGGCCTACAGTATGGATTTGTGTCTACACAGTCACCGTGTTCTGTGTATGGGGGCAGGAAATCTGTGCTTTCCCCCACACCTCTGCATGGAGTGTCTTCATCTTCACCACATTCTTCCATGATGTGAGAGCTAGCTACTCTGAGCTCCCCTTCTCCATCACACTGGGGACTTCTACACTGTTAGCACGTTCGTTCCTGTGGTCTGAAATGGTGTCCCCATTCAGTCGCCGTGCCACCTTGATTTCTCATGGGAACTTTGGAAAGATAGAGGGGATCTCTGTATTGGGGGATTATAGGACAGTCTGACTTTCAGAGTCCTGAGAAGCTTTACAGACTCAACTATGTCCTGAGGCATTGTCAGATGTGGCAGTATCATATCACATCCCAGCTCAAAGGAGTGCATTTTGATGAAAATTAATATAGTTTAAAACCCCTCCATTCCCATTGCAGAATCGCCACAATCTCTTTCCTGTGTTTTCCCCACTCCTCCATAATCAGAAAAGTTCATTATAAGCAAGTGTCCAGAAACTATAAGGAAAGGTAGAGAAATGAGCCTGCTGATGTGACTTAACCCCCAAGTAGACTTTTTACCCCTGAAGTGTCACATCTGGGAATCTTTTCAACTCATCTCTAGGCTCTTGACACCATGTGACATGCATGTGAGCACTGCAAAAACTCTTAGATGGTTTCAGACTCTCAGGCCTTGGCAGCAAGGATATCACAGAAACCAAAACGGGTCTTCCTGGCGTCCAGCATTACTAGGTCAGACATATGTCTAAATTAGAAAAATCATACCTCTCATCTGGGAGAAAGCAGGGGCAAATGTGCTGAAACTGAGGGACCTGGGTCCTGCTGGAGATTCATCCAGAGATGAGGAAGAAGAGGCTGCAGCCATGCTGCAGAGAGAGATCTTGGCTCTTTAAGCTGGGTGAGAAGCACATACCCCAGTTTTGCTTGATTGGCCCCTTTTTAGGCCTGCTCCCACAGTGCCTCATTCTATTTTTATATTAGACACTGTTTCTCTTTCGTATTGCCAGATGCCCTTTCTACTGTGGCTCACCAAATCCTCCAGCAACAGCTGTTCCACCAGCCCACTCTCGGCTACATGCAGATCGAATGTGATTCATAATTAGTAAGCCTACCTAAGTGTGTCAGGAGCCTGCAGCATGTAGGGAGAGCATATTCACTCTCTGGACTTGACACAAGCATCCTGATTGGCTCCAGAGTGTTCAGTGCTAGATGATTCTTCCTTATCTGGATACAGTGTCTGTCAACCTGAAAAGACCTTCCTTGTAGCAGGGAGAGCCTCAAGTCACATAAAAAGCTCCCACTTTCTTTCCTTCTTTCTTTCTTTCCTTTTTTTTTGAGACAGAGTCTCACTGTCACCCAGGCTGCAGTGCAGTGGCGCGATCTTAGCTCACTGCAACCTCTGCCTCCCAGATTCAAGTGATTCTCCTGACTCAGCCTCCTGAATAGCTGGGACTACAGGTGCACACCACCACACCTAGCTAATTTTTGTATTTTTGGTAGAGACAGGATTTCACCATGTTGGCCAAGTTGGTCTCAATCTCCTGACCTCATGAACCACCTGTCTTGGCCTCCCAAAGTGCTGGGATTACAGGCGTGAGCCACTGCACTGGGC
>NW_012102121.1:3672145-3674235 GCF_000951045.1 Mandrillus leucophaeus
CCCGTCTCGGCCTCCCAAAGTGCTGGGATTACAGGCTTGAGCCACCGCGCCTGGCCGTTCTCACCAAATTCTTAAAAGATAGGAGCCAGTCAAGAGATCTGAAAATATAACTAAGCCAAATATAAGAAACCATCAGGGCAAAGATATCAAAAATTTTAGCTGTGCAATTTGAACCCATACTGTTCAAACTGTGTATCCGTCACAGTGTTCCTTGAATCCTTATAATTAGATCTCAGAAGACCCAGACAGAGCTGGCATTCTGGGGCTGTGCAGGTGTCCTTGCTGATTGCCGACATCCTGGCTACAAGGCCACCTTCTCATTACCCCTTACATCCCTCAGACCATCCCAGGTCATTCTCAGTGTCCCTTGGCAAAATCCCGTAACTCTTTCCAAGAGAAAATGAAAGCAGAAAACAGGAAATAAGGGAGTAACAGCGAGTTCCGTTATATCCCAATATTGGTATGGATTAACTATGTTTGCATTTATAGTCCACATTCTGCAGTACCTGGATAGCCCATTTTGGAGCATTAGATGTACTGTTATAAAAATGTAAAATTCCACAGAAAAAAATGTGAGGATAATTTCCCTACATTGCTTCGTAAATAATGTCCAAAGCTGAGAAAGTTATCAACTTAGATTAGTTTGTAGTCTAATTTTTTTTCTTAAATTCCCTGATTTTTCTGTGTCACTTCTACTTTTTTATTGCTGTTGACAAAACAAGTGCCAATCTAAAAATTAGTCCACAATTTTTAGTGGACTAATTCCCTCATGCTACAATTTTAATTTAACTCTATCCCTGTGGATTTTTCACAACCTAAAACAATCTCTTTGACCTTTTAGTATACTTGGAAGATAATCAGTCGTAAAATATTCGTGAGATGATTTCTTCAAATCCTCTCCACTCTGGAGATAATATCTCCATTTTTCTTTATTCTTTTAGTGCAAACTCCTAGGAGAAAGTCAGCCCTTAATTATTCCCCTAGATGTGTCTTCAGTGTTTAGTGATTCAGCTTTGCCTTTTTTCTGCTGATATATATCTTCCTTTATCTGAAATATAGTACAAATCCCTCTTCCAGAAACTTCTGGGCATTTCTTTCTATATACTTGAAAGTGAAGCATATGGAGCCAGTGTTTGGTTAAGCCTGGATGTAAAATTAATGCTTTAAAATAAAATCCAAGTCATAAAACAGTATTGGGGTAATTTAGTGGCCTATAGTACTTATGTCTGGTCTTGGAGGCAGAGAATAATCAATGTCCTATAACTAAAATAGAAAAAGACCAAAATATTGATTTGTTTAGGAACTAAATTAACTTCCAATGAATCAGCACATATAAATAGTTGAAAAATAAGCCAGTCTCTTAGACATATTCAAACATTAATTACTTAACCATTTTTATTTATTTATTTATTTTTGAGACAGGGTCTCATTCTGTCACCCAGGGTGAAGTGCAGTGGCATGATCATAGCTCAGTGCAGTCTTGACCTTCTAGGCTCAAGCAATCCTCCCACCTCAGCCGCTTCTGCCCCCACCCCCAATTCCCTGTTCCCCACCAAGTAGCTGGGACTATAGGCACACGCCACCATGCCCAGCTAATTTTTGTATGTTTTGTAGAGATGGGGGTTTCACCATGTTGCCCAGGCTGGTTTGAGCTCCTGGGCTCAAGTGATCCACCCACTTCATCCTCCCAAAATGCTGAGATTAATAGGCGTGAGCCACTGCATCCAACCTAAAAAAAATAATTCTAATGTTGATACGGACCTACATGAAAAGTCTCTGAAAATTTCCCAGTAAGAACTCACTTTTTCAATTTAACAGTATATTAAAAGGGAACCATGTCCCCAAAATAACAAGCCCTTTTGAAAGCCTGGAACACTCACTTAAAACATGTTCATCCTAAGGCAGTCTCTTCTTGCAGGAACAAAATTATTTACCTCCAAAGTGAAGGAAAAGAAAGAAGATAGATAGACAAGCTTGAGTCTGGCAGCTTAAAATTTAAAGGAATCAAACCCAAAGTTTCCCGATGCCAATTCATATCCCAGGTTTTCTTCTTCATTTTGTTTTCTTTTTCTTAGATCCTAGCTTCTTCC
>NW_012102121.1:3674285-3678311 GCF_000951045.1 Mandrillus leucophaeus
CAAACTCCTAGGAGAAAGTCAGCCCTTAATTATTCCCCTAGATGTGTCTTCAGTGTTTAGTGATTCAGCTTTGCCTTTTTTCTGCTGATATATATCTTCCTTTATCTGAAATATAGTACAAATCCCTCTTCCAGAAACTTCTGGGCATTTCTTTCTATATACTTGAAAGTGAAGCATATGGAGCCAGTGTTTGGTTAAGCCTGGATGTAAAATTAATGCTTTAAAATAAAATCCAAGTCATAAAACAGTATTGGGGTAATTTAGTGGCCTATAGTACTTATGTCTGGTCTTGGAGGCAGAGAATAATCAATGTCCTATAACTAAAATAGAAAAAGACCAAAATATTGATTTGTTTAGGAACTAAATTAACTTCCAATGAATCAGCACATATAAATAGTTGAAAAATAAGCCAGTCTCTTAGACATATTCAAACATTAATTACTTAACCATTTTTATTTATTTATTTATTTTTGAGACAGGGTCTCATTCTGTCACCCAGGGTGAAGTGCAGTGGCATGATCATAGCTCAGTGCAGTCTTGACCTTCTAGGCTCAAGCAATCCTCCCACCTCAGCCGCTTCTGCCCCCACCCCCAATTCCCTGTTCCCCACCAAGTAGCTGGGACTATAGGCACACGCCACCATGCCCAGCTAATTTTTGTATGTTTTGTAGAGATGGGGGTTTCACCATGTTGCCCAGGCTGGTTTGAGCTCCTGGGCTCAAGTGATCCACCCACTTCATCCTCCCAAAATGCTGAGATTAATAGGCGTGAGCCACTGCATCCAACCTAAAAAAAATAATTCTAATGTTGATACGGACCTACATGAAAAGTCTCTGAAAATTTCCCAGTAAGAACTCACTTTTTCAATTTAACAGTATATTAAAAGGGAACCATGTCCCCAAAATAACAAGCCCTTTTGAAAGCCTGGAACACTCACTTAAAACATGTTCATCCTAAGGCAGTCTCTTCTTGCAGGAACAAAATTATTTACCTCCAAAGTGAAGGAAAAGAAAGAAGATAGATAGACAAGCTTGAGTCTGGCAGCTTAAAATTTAAAGGAATCAAACCCAAAGTTTCCCGATGCCAATTCATATCCCAGGTTTTCTTCTTCATTTTGTTTTCTTTTTCTTAGATCCTAGCTTCTTCCTTTCCATATTTGTCTGTTGGAGTTGTAATTTTTGCAATTTGAATGACTGGATGACATCTTCAGTAGGGTCAAAGGAAACAGCGATTTCTTTTTCATCTTTTGTCTCTAGAGACTGACTTTGAGTATGTTTTCCAGTTCTTTTGGTGGCATCTCTGCCACTAAAGAGTTATCCCTAGAAAACTTTTTTCACAAATAAGGAAACACAGAATGCTGGAAGCCATGGCATTGTCCAGAGAGACAATCTGGACGTGGGTCAGGACTACAGACAAGGGAGCTAGTGGCAGACTTTGCTTGGTTCCTTAATTAGGATGTCCAGTCGAGTTTGATCCAATTCCACTTCTGTTCCCTGCATCCCCTTTGAACCTCCTCAATAATCTACTCTTCACTATGTTCTCCAGAATGTAGGATGGGTGGACACTGTCCCCTCTCCATGTTCTTCCCCATGGTGTGAAGTGCCATGCCTCTCTCCATGGCCTTAGGGACTGCCTTTTTTCTTACCTGCCACACACTCCCCGCATTTGCTGGGAGGGGATGAAGAGGGTCAGTTGGTGGAAGGCCTGAGAGTGAAGCCCAGTTCAGAGTCTGAGCTATCAGGGGAAACTGGGACATAGTGGGGAGATTTGGATTCTGGGTAGCCCAGAGCTTGGGCCAGGGATGGGGATTATAGGTGGGATCCATGGTGAGCATGAGGAGACGGGGACAGGACTGGCTTCAATTTGAGGATATCAGAACCCCCTGGCAGGGCACTCTCCACAACACCTTCCAGAAGCAGGAAGATTAGGAAGGTCAGGACCAGGGTCAGGGCTGCCAGATACATACTAGCTATGCAGCAGACTGGACCTCCTTACCACATTCTTCTCAGGATTTGGGGAGTCAGGCATTTCCCAGATCTTCTCATCTGTGACCTTTCACCTCTGCTGCTCTGACAGCAGCACACCACCCCTGGGCCCACCCCCTCCAGTTTTGTAGACCTGGACCTCTGCCTCACGTTCTCTCAATGCCTGTCATTTCTTCCTTCAGTTCTATCATGCCTGTGACCAGCCAGGCATCGTGGTTTTCTGCATCATGGACTACGATGTGCTGCAGTTCTGTGATTTCCTGGGCTCCTTAATGTCCGTGTGGGTCACTGTCATTGCCATGGCTCGTTTACAGCCCGTGGTCAAGCAGGTCAGTCCAGAGTGGGCCCTGGGGAACAGCCGTGGCCAAGTCTTCTTGAAATCCACTCCTGATCTCTCCCTGGGAGCATTTCCAAGTGCCTCTCATGATTCTGACCCAGCCCCTGGAGTGCTGTCTGTCACCTGGCCCTAGCCCAGCCCTGGAGTCTCTTTCTCTAGGTGCTGTATTTGCTGGGAGCTATGCTGCTGTCCATGGCTCTGCAGCTTGACCGACATGGACTCTGGAACCTGCTTGGACCCAGTCTCTTCGCCCTGGGGATCTTGGCCACAGCCTGGGTAAGGGTGGGGAGGGACGTTGGGGGAGGGTCCTAGCAGGACTTGGGTGTGGGGCCCCAGGTATCTGGTCCCCAGTTTAAGGTGGGCTTAGCTCTGTCGTCATCACCTGCTGCTGGCAGTGTCCGCTCCAGTCTTAAAAGATGTCTTTAGGTCACAACCTAAAGAGGAAACCTGAGAGTGACCAACTGTGGCTTGGGTCCCAGGGCTTGGAATTCCTGAGCCCCACTTCTCTGTCTCCCCCAGACAGTACGCAGCGTCCGCCGCCGGCACTGCTACCCACCCACGTGGCGCCGCTGGCTTTTCTACTTGTGCCCGGGCAGCCTTATTGCAGGCAGCGCTGTCCTGCTTTATGCTTTTGTGGAGACCCGGGACAACTACTTCTACATTCACAGCATTTGGCATATGCTCATTGCGGGCAGTGTGGGCTTCCTGCTGCCCCCTCGTGCCAAGACTGACCACCGGGTCCCATCTGGAGCCCGGGCCCGGGGCTGTGGTTACCAGCTATGCATCAACGAGCAGGAGGAGCTGGGCCTCGTGGGCCCAGGAGGGGCCACTGTCAGCAGCATCTGTGCCAGCTGAGAGGGGCTTTGGGCCTGGCCCTGGGGGGATATGGACGCTTCCTAGAGTTCTTTCTGGGGGTGTGGAGCCCTCTTAGAAGGAGACAGGCTGTATTTCTTGAGGACATGGAGTCTTTCTCAAGGACACAGAACTCTTCCAGGGACCTGGAGCCCTTCCCAGGACATGGAGAACTTCCTGAGGGCCTGGAGTCCCCCTGCATCATGGAGTCCTTCTTAAGGACTGGAGCCTATGCAGGCACAGAGCCCCTCAGGACCAAGGAGTCCCTCCTGCAGGTGTGCAGCCTTTCCTGGGATACGGAGCCTTCCCAAGACATGGATTCCTTCCCAGGGAGACAAACCCCTGTCAGGAACACGGATCATTCCAGAGGAGGTGGAGTCTATCTTGGGGAAACCAAATTTCCAGATTTTCCCAGAGGCTCAGCAACTCTGGCCTCAGGCTCCCTTTCCAGAGGCAGCGTCTGGGCTGTGCTGTGCTGCGGAGGAGGGATTGCAGGATGGATGAAGCTGGGACTGGGGCTGTCTGGGTGGCTGGTATCCTCGTTTGATACAGGTGGAGTCTGTGTGTCTCCAATGAATGATTGGTTCAGAATGGTTCTGTGCTGCCTTTTTTACCCCTGGGGTCAGGGGTGTGGGGAATGGGGAAAGAGGGCCCCTCAGGGAATCAGCAGGGCTGATGGGAGCTACTGCTGGAGGCTTTTGTCATGCCATGTACACAGTCTGATCACGCTCATCTGGGCCTTGCATTCATTTCTAAACACCTTCTAATGTCCATTCCCCAATTCATATTGAGCCCAGTTTGCAATAGCTGAGAGGGGTGTGTGTGTGTGTGTGTGTGTGTGTGTGTGTGTGT
>NW_012102121.1:3678651-3696000 GCF_000951045.1 Mandrillus leucophaeus
TTGGGAGAGCATTCTTACTGATCACCAGTGTCCATACTTCATCCATCCCCGAGATTTCCATCGTTCCATCTGGTCCCCAGTCAGAGGTCCAGACAGTTCATCTGGGATGCAGAGAGATTTCTTGTTCCCATTTGCATAACCCTCTCAGTCCTAAGGTTCTCTCTGCCACTTCTGGGCCATATGTGGAGAACTGTGAAGTTGTCTGAGGCCTTGACTATGCAGACACGCCTTGAAGCCATTTCTGTTCTGGGTTTTCACAAGGCATGAGTTGCTGCATCTTTTAAAACCTGCAAATCTATCTTGGCCTGGGATGTGGGGCTCAGGGACCCTCCCTTTTGGTACCCTCTGTGTCAGTATTCTCACTACATTCTCTCCCCTTCTCTCTTCTTTCTCCCTTTTGTTAATATTGGAGGTGAGGAAGCCTTACTTAATGTTTTCTCCTGAATCTTTTTTTTTTTTTTTTGAGACAGAGATTTTGCTCTTATTGCCCAGGCTGGAGTGCAATGGCCCGATCTCAGCTCACTGCAACCTCTGCCTTCCGGGTTCAAGCGATTCTCCTGCCTCAGCCTCCCGAGTAGCTGGGATTAGAGGTATGCGCCACCATGCTCAGCTAATTTTTGTATTTTTAGTAGAGATGGGGTTTCTCCATGTTGGTCAGGCTGCTCTCGAACTCCTGACCTCAGGTGATCCTCCTGCCTCAGCCTCCCAAAGTGCCGGGATTACAGTCGTGAGCCATTGCGCCCGGCCTAGCCCGAATATTTTATTTATGCCTTAAGCCTTTTCTGTTCCCTTCAGGACCTAGGCTTTTGAACCCCAAAAGCCAGGCAAACATGCCTTTGTTATCTGCTTTCTGCAATCACATCTCTTCCATGGGGCACTGAGCAGAGAATGGTGTGGCCAAGTAAGTAGTGAGAAGCAGTGAGGGAATATGAGCTACGTGTCTGTTCCTATTTTAGAAAATACTGTTCCTACATCAGAAATACCACATTAAGATGTATAGAGCCACGTCACTGGGATGCTTGAACCCATATAGCTGGGATTCTGGACGGAGTCGGCAGAGTACAGAAAGCTCTGAAGTGGGAGATGGAGCTGGGGTGCATCCCACCCAGTGAGGGGGGGTCATAAGGGGCATCCTGGAAGAGGGACATTTGAACTAGGATTAACTGAGTTGCCATGATGCCAAGATAATGGGAGAGTGTTCTTTGTGGTCACCAGTGTCCATATGGCATCCCTCCCCTGAGATTTTCATCATTCCATGTGGTCTTCAGTCAGTAAAGCTCTTAGAACACTTGTATAGTGCCTAGTCTGGTATGTGATGTGGTCCAACATATGTTAGCTTAAGGTCACCAAGTGTTTGGACATGGAGAGGGAACAGCAAGAGGGCATGCAGAGGCAGGAAAGACTGATATTTACTCTGGGCACTGAATAGTTCAGTGTGCCTGGGCCGGTGCACGTGCGCATGCTTTTGTGTGTGGAGTGGGATAGTGGAGGTAAGCAGCCAATGGTGTGGTTGGATAGGTAAGTGGAGGTTGGGTCTTTAGTCTATGGGAAATGAGGAGCCACTGGAGAGATTTAAGCAGGAGAGTAACATGATCAGATTGGAGTTTTGATGGCTGGGGCAGAGGATGGACTTTGGGAGACCTTGGAGGACAAAGTACAGTGACACAGCTATTGGAACATTTGAGAGAGAAATGGTGAAGCCTTCTTAACGCAATGTCGGTGGAAAGGAAGGGACTCTTTAGGACTTGGTGACTGGATGTGTGGGGCGGTGAGGTATGAGAGAGCCTAGGATGATGGTAATATTCTGATTGGGGGTGGTGGTGCCATTCCCTGAGATGGTGACACCACTTTGGGTCGGGGGACGATGAGCTCCACTATGGACAGTTTGAGGTGCATGTGGGATTCCCGGAGGGAAAGGGGCCAGCAATAGGACAGTGCTGGACGTAGCTGCTGAACCAGGCCTGTCTCCAGGCTTCCAAAATGGGGATCCTTGGTTGTCTCCTGACCTGTCTCAGTGGGAGAGATCCCAAGATTCAAACAGCCCTTCCTTGCCTTGAATACAGGGCTGTGGCTGGCAGATATTGCTGCACCCTTGCACGTATCTGTACATACGACTGGACTGAGACTTCTGAGCACCTGCAGCTGCCTGGGGCATGTTCAGCAGCACAGGGCTCAATCCCCACAGGGTGATGTTCTGAAGGCTTCTGAGTGATGATTCAGTCCCGCAACCCTTCCACAGGGAACGTGCTGTGGGAGCTACAGAGATGAGCCAGACCCGACTGAATCCTGCCCTGAAGGAGCTCACACGGTGGTGAAGTGTCATGAATGCGAGTTAGATGGGACAAGTGTGAAGTGGAAGATCTGACAAAGTGCTGTAGGATGTAAAGAGAACGATCTTAAAGTGCAATGGAAAAGGATGCATGAAAGAGATGATGTCTAACCTGGCTTTGAAAACTAATCCCAGGTATCATCAGAGAACAGCACAATACGTGCAAGGGTACAAAGACATGGGGGTGCGGCAGTACAGATAGTGTAGCGAGCGGACAGCCATGTGAAGGGTCTAGTGAAAAATCAGGCTGAAGAAGCAGGTGGGGGCAGATTCTGGAGGGCCTTGAGGACTCAACTGAAGAATTTAGACTTAATGGTAATGGGAGCTGTCAAAAGTCCTTGATCAGAAAAGTGATGAATCAATCTGGGTTTGACCAAAGTAACAGAACCACTATGAGTGATAAAAACACGAGAACTTTACAGTCATGGGAACAGTTGGAGAAATCTGTGCAAAACTGTTAACCTCTGCATTTGGTGTTGGACCTGAAGCTGTTACAGCTCAGCTGGGCCAGCAGTTAGGAAAGAAGGCTGAGTGTGAAGTGAGGGGCAGTAAGGGCACACTAGAATCCAGGAGGACAAACTGGAACCTGTGCCTGGCCCTTGTGCCTTCAATCTCAGTGACTGGTGACCTGCAGGAGAAGCTGGCACCTTTGCCATGGAGCTTGCACTTGGTCCAGCACTCAGCACAGTGGAAGGAAGTGTCCTGGTGGGGACTGGACAGGCTGTGCTAACGGGGAGCCAGCAGATTAGCGACATGTGAGTGCCCTCACTGTGTCTGGTGCTGTTCCATTTTTTCTTTCTTTCTTTCTTTTTTTTTTTTTTTGAGACGGAGTCTTGCTCTGTCACCCAGGCTGGAGTGCAGTGGCGGCATCTCAGCTCACTGCAGCCTGCACCTCCCAAGTTCAGGCAATCCTGCGTAGTAGCTGGGACTACAGGTGCACCACCACACCTGGCTAATTTTTTGTATTTTTAGTAGAGGCAGGGTTTCATCATGTTGCTCAGGCTGGTCTCGAACTCCTGGCCTCAGGTGATCCGCCCACCTCGGTCTCCCAAAGTGCTGGGATTACAGGCATGAGCCACCACAGCTGGCCCACTTTTGCCTTCCAAATCTCATGCAAACTTCTCTGTGGCTAACACTAACCCAGACCCTCTAACCTAGTTTGGTTGACTCAGTATAAAGCTACCACAAGTGAGCTAACCAGAGCTTTCTTGGGATGATTAACCTGGCAGCAACCTGTGAAGGATAGATGGTCAGGATAAAGAAAACCAAACCTCCAATAGCTCTTGGGTTGACACTGTCAGCTGGTGTGGTAGTCATTAGGCCATTCACAAATCTCTCTGTCCCTCTCTTTTGCCGTCCAGACACGATAGCGTGCTTCTCCCCCTTCACAATAGGTGTGGTCCTGTGCCTTCCTGTTGCCATTGTGTTGGCCACTGAAATGTAGGTGGAGGCAACACACCCACTTCTGAGTAGAAGCTTTAAGAGTCTGTGCAGGCTTTGTTACTTTCCCTTTTCCTTTTGTCATGGTGACCAGCAATGTTCCCAATGGTAGCTGCTTTGTCATCCGGAGTCTCAGAGGGGTGAAGACCATGATGTGGAGCAGAAGCCCCACCAGCCTCTGGTGGACCTGCAGCAGGAGCAAGAAACAAACCTTAATGGCTTTAAGCCTCTGAAGGTTTGAGGTCATGACCACAGCACAACCTAGCCTGTGCCGGCTGACAGGGGCAGAGGGCAGCAGTAGCAGTGGGATGCTTTCCTGGAGAGCAGACCTCCTCTCAGCAGAGCTAGGACAGCAGTTTTCACCTCTGCGTTCCTCAGGCTGTAGATGATGGGGTTCAGTGAGAGCGTCACAACCCCATAGAACAATGTGACAATCTTATCCATGTTGGGGTCCTTGGCCTTGGGTTTGAAGTACATGAAGGAGATTGTCCCATAAAAAACCACCACCATTGTGAGGTGGGCTGAGCAGGTGGAGAAGGCTTTGTGCCGGCCTGCAGCAGAGGGTACCCTAAGGATGGCGACCAGGATGAAAAGGTAAGACAGGCAGATGAGCAAGAGGGGGGCCAGTGTCAGGACAGCTGTGGCCACCATTAATGCCAGCACATTGAGGGAGATGTCCCCACAGGCCAGTTTTAGCACTGCCAAGATCTCACAGAAGAAGTGGTTGATGACGTTGTGGCCACAGAAGGGGAGGCGCCAGACAAGGATGGACTGTAGCAGTGAGTTGGCAAAGCCTGTCCCCCAGCTCAGCACTGCCATCCGCATGCAGGTCTGCCCACTCATGAGCTCTGGGTACCTAAGCGGCTGGCAGATAGCCACATAATGGTCATATGCCATCACAGCCAGCAGCAGGCACTCTGTTGATCCCAGCGCCAGGGTCAGGTACATCTGCAGGGCACAGCCAGGGAAGGAGATAGTCCTCTGGGTTTCCAGGAAGTTGACTAGCATGAGAGGCACAAAGGAGGAGGTGCCGCAGATGTCCATGAGGGAGAGGTTGCTGAGAAAGAAGTACATGGGGTTGTGCAGGTGAGGGTGCAGCACATTCAGCCCTATGAGGAGGGCATTCCCCAGCACATTCATGGAGTCGATGCCCAGGCAGAACACAGACAGGAGCACCTCCAGGTTACAGTGCTTGTGTGTCCCTAGCAGGACGTATTCTGTCACAGCTGTCTGGTTTGCCCCCTTCATCTCATTCTCTCTCCTTTTCCATCTGGACCACCCAGCTTTTTGGAAAAAGCTGCAAGTGGCCTGGGAGCCCAGTGACCTGATGTCTGAGCTGCAGCAGGTCAGCCTCCCTCTCTGTAATTTAGTTTCACCATCTGTATAATGAGGGAGTTGGACTTCAGATCTGCATTCTGGCCTTCTCAGTGCTGCGGTTCTGCGGACATCACTGAGGGGAGGATGGGGCACATTCTAGTTCCCTAGGTTCCTCTCTGCTCTCCCCAGGATGGGGTCAGAGGAGACAACAGAGAAGGATTCATGTTTAAAATGATCCTTTGGAATCCAAAGTGTTTTTGGCCATTAACGGGAAGCAACTTTTCTACATTACGGCTTCATATGACCAAGTTATGGCCATAGAATTTCAGATTTATCCATCCAGTAAATATTAAGTACCTATTCTATGCTAGGTATCAGGTGCTGGGGCTATAGCAGTAAGGAAAATAAGTGGACAAAAGGATTCCACACCTGTCACAGGCGCTGCCCCACTCCCTGAGTCAAGTGAGATGAGCTCCGGAAGGCAGGTGGGTAATGGATGACGCTCACCTAGTGTTCCTTTGGGCCATGAAGATCAAATATTTCAGCCCCACAGGATGTGTAAGCTTGATTTCTGGTCATCTCTCCTTAAGGAATCATGGACCATTCATTAATTTTTTTAAAAGGACACATAAGAACATACATGTCTCAATAGAGTTACTGGTCACAGGATTGAACTCTGGTCATGAAAGCCAGGTGACTTACTTTCTGGCTTCCATATTGCTTTGTAGGAGAAATGATACAATGATGTCACACAAGGAGGGAAGCCAGACACGAATCTGGTGGAGGTGCGGTCAGTCGTGACCAGCTCTGCAAAGGGAGCAGTGGGCGAGGCTGTGGTCTCTCCCAGGTGACCTCCATCGCCATGCAGAGCTGCTCTCACTTCTCGGGAAAGGCCAGCGTCAGGTATACATAGGAGGAAGCCCAGGTGTCCCCAGAGAACAGTAGTCTTGTTAGGACTGGAAAACCGTCTTATGGCCAGGTGGTCCCTGGTCTGAAGGAAAAATAGGAGCTGAGTGTGAACTTCTATCACTCAGAAGATATAATCCACCTCTCCCCTCCCGCTCCTGGATTGGTTGTGAGGACAGTGCTTTGCGACAGCGATGGAGCCTTGTCTGTCCTTCCGGGCTAGATTTCTTTTTTCTCTTATTCCTCCTGTTTCGTTTTATCCACCATTTTTCGAGTTGCAGGGCTCACCCTTTCCTGAAGAAATCATCTCTTTTCCCAGCTCCGCACCTTTGTCCTAGATGGAGGCATGTCTTTCCTCCCATCCCCAGTGGGGGGTGTTCCGTCCATTCTCCAGAGCCCAGTGCTGCACCGTCTCTTTTCCTCCCCCTCCTTCCCCTTGCTGTTACCTGCTCCCATCTTGTGCTCCCACCGCCCTTGGCCATCCCTCCGTGTCATTGTGTGCTGTGTGGTGCACCTGTCTTCCCTACTACACCTTAAAGTCAGGAGTCTGCCTCCTTCCTACCAGCACCTCACGCAGCAAGTGCTGCGAACTGCAGGCACCTGACAGATAGTGAATGCATGACTCCAAAACCCAGCTTTGCCTCCTGGCTGTAGCTCAGACCAGCTGTGTGATACTGACCAAGACACTTGACCTCTCTGAGACTCAGCTTCCTCCTTGAAGACTGGGATGCTGTGTAGCTCAGAGGAAACATACACCTGAAGGTGCTGCCCCGGGGGTGCAATGACCTGTCACTGAGGCTGGATGGAGGACGGCATCCATCGTCAGCTACAGGTGCCTGCTCCATCTGTACTAGCCACCTCCTGGACAAAGGCTCCAGTGTCCTCCATGACACCAGCTTTCTCCAGGGCCTGTGCAGGTTTCCTTCCTCTACCCTGAATCAGGGTGATTCTTTTTTTGTTTTGTTTTGTTTTTTGAGACAAAGTCTGGCTGTCTAGGCTGGAGTACAGTGGCGTGGTCTCGGCTCACTGCAAGCTCCACCTCCTGGGTTCACACCATTCTCCTGCCTCAGCCTCTCGAGTAGCTGGGACTATAGGCGCCCGCCACCTCGCCCGGCTAATTTTTTGTATTTTTAGTAGAAATGGAGTTTCACTGTGTTTGCCAGGATGGCCTAGATCTCCTGACCTTGTGATCCACCCGCCTTGGCCTCCCAAAGTGCTGGAATTACAGGCATGAGCCACTGCACCCGGTCAATCAGGGTGATTCTTAAAGGACAGTTTCAGGAACATACAGGGGGCACTTGGGTAATCTTGGTCAGTAACTGACCCTTAACTATGATCCACGTAAACATCTATAGTTAGGGTTTTTCTTGGCGAGGCTTGGCAAAAAGTAAAGAATTCCCCAAGTGTGAAGCCTCATTCATTCACTCATTCAACAAATAGTTATTGAGCACCCACTATGTGTTAGGCCCTGGGCTACGTACTGGGAATACAGCAGAGGCAGACCTGGCTTCTGCCCTCATGGAATTTGTAGTCATTCATTTACTCACTCGGTGACTTTGGACACCTCCCCTCCTCTCTCCGGGCTTTAGATCTCTGAGATTCTCTCTGCGTCTGGGATGTAAAGACAAAGTAAAGCCTGAAATCTGGAAAGCAGAACTGTAAGATCTTTGTTTTTGATGGGTGTGTTAGGTTACAAAAAGAACTATGTTCATCTCAAATTCTGACAATGGACACAGATGTGGGGGTTTCCAGCAGGTGAAGGGTGGGAAACCACCTGACTGCATTTTTCTTCATCACTCACACCTCTAACAGTAAGACCAAGTGGGCATGGCGGAGGCATTTGAGGGCTTTGTGTGTAGGCTGTGGCCCATCCTCCTGCCTTGCCTCCACCGCATCCCTCACGCGCAACTGCTGCAGCCTCACCAGGCCACTCCCCGTCTTTTGGACAAAGCCTGCGTGCTCCAGTCCCGTCCTTCTTCTTGGCCAGTTTCTTCAGGCTGGAGTGCCTTTTTTTTCTACTCATCCTTCAAGGCTCAGTTCACACACCACTGTCTCACGCAGCCCTCTCTCAGATGGCTTCATACAAACTGACTACCCGGACAACAGGATGGTCACATAGCTATTAGCAGAGTTTACATTCATTTTGCCTTCATTATAGTTCCTTTTTCTTGTATATCTCTCTCTGACTAGACTATGAGCTATTGCAGTGAAAGGGCTGTGTCCTTGATCACTGTCACCCTCCAGTGACCTGCAGCCAGGAGGTGTCAGTGATTGCCATTTGAGTTGAACTGTTTATTGACATCCCGTGTTGTCCTGCCAAAAATCCCAATCCTAGAAATGGTGGTTTGCACCTGTGCACCCAGCTACTCAGAAGGCTGAGGTGGGAGGAGGATTGAGCCCAGGAATTCGAGGTTACAGTGAACTATGATAACGCCACTGCTCTCCAGCCTGGGCAACAGAGTGAGTCCCTTTCTCTAAAAAAGCAAACAAAGAATGCTGAACCCAAGGTCTTGCCTCAAAATCCATTCCCCCTTCCGCCTCCAACACATATACCGCAACAGAATGATGCAGCTATTGTGATTGCTAGGAGAAGGGCTTTGGGGGGTGCCAGTCTCCTATTTGCAGAAACACCCGCTCTTTCTGAAGAGCTACGTCAGTAACATGGTGGATTTTCCTCAACTTAAGAGTCTGATCATAACACATTCATGGAAACTAGAACCAGCACACGAAACCATTGGCTTATGGCCCTAAGGAAATAACTCTATGTCCAGAAAATGCCATTTTACCACGTTGCCAACAGCTTTGCCTGTAACATGGGCACAGGCTGGGACATCAGAGAGGAGCTGGTTCCCTTGGTGGGTGGGTTGGGATGGGCTAAATTATGTCACAGTAACGTACAACCTCGTCATTTTAGTGGCTAGCATGACAAAGTTTTATTTCTCATGCTACATGTCTACTGTGGCTTTCCAGGTGGCTCAGAGTTCTCAGAGCCGCTGGCAGATGGAGGCTCCACCCTGTGGGATGTCACCAGTGGTTATGGCTGGGGAAGGACACACTGGAGCCTCTCGTACCAGTTCACTGCTCTGAGCCACAAGAGACATTTGTCATATCTGCCCACAGCCCACTGGCCCTGTGACATCCTACCACCTGCCCAGAAGGAAGAGAACCAGAATTACTGCTGAGCAGCCCCTCTGCGTGTGGGTGCAACGGCATCTTACGACTCTCAGAAAGCTACTCTAGCGGCCATCTACCAGTGTCACGCAGTGTCATGCTCGGTCATGGCCTGGAAGATCAGAGTCGCAGAGGGATAGGACCTGGGGTGTCTCTGAAAATAACTGCCTGGTTTCACTCCCCAGTTTTACGTCTCTTAAGAGGCAGAGTGATGCCTAGAATGAGCCCTGGACTGGGAGGGCGGGTCCCAGGTTTGAATCGGGGCCTTTGTTCCTCCTCTGCTGTATCACTTTGGTCAGATTTCTCCTTCTGAGAAGTGGAGCCAATTAGGCGATCTCTGGTACGCTGTAATCTCTGAAACTTTTCCTCATATGTTTCCAGCAACTTCCAACCTAAGGTCTGATAGACCCAGGGTTACTCTGCAAGCTAACTGTCATATCAGTCTCATTGTCTGGTAAATCTAATTTTAACCACTTAATACTTATTTTAGGCTTCACAAATTATTTTAAAAGAAAAGAAAGGGGCATAATAAGAAGAAGTCTTCAGTTACAATTTCCCCGAAGAGCCTGGATCTGGGATTCCTGCTTCACTGCTTTCTGGCTGTATGGCAGAGAAGATGAGGATGGCCCTGGAGTCAGACAGGACCAGGGTCCAAGCCCCAGGTCTTCCACTTGTTAACAATGTTCTCAGCCTCAGCTTCCTTACCTGTACCATGGAGATGGCAGCATCTCCTTGTGGGCTTGTTTTAAGGATCCAGTGAGAGGAAGCATGCAAAGCTCTTAGAACAGAGCCTGGCACTGGTGAAGAGTCAGTGAGCGGTAGATGGTATTATTACCATCCTGTCCCTGTCTCCCAGCAAATATTTTGGCTTTTAAATGTTTTAAATGATTTCATGAGAATAAGAAATGGGTCAGATGAATTCTCCTTACCTCCCACCTACTGGCCATGGCCTAAATGTCTGTAGGGAGCTGGAGCCAGGTGAGGGGAGCTGAGGTTTGGGAAGTGCTGAGGTCATTACCAGCAAGTGCACGGTGCTGGGATGGGCTAAGTTCCCCCTACCTCGCCCTGCCACTGCCTCCCAAGACCTGCCCCTTGTTCCCCTGCCACGTAGACAGTCTGCTTGCTCCCTGCTCTCAGGGAACTCACGGTCCCTGTCCAATTTAAAGTTCAAACTCTGCAACTACACAAAGGTGCAGGCTTGACAGCTGTGGGACCTGGGCTTCAGAGACTCCAGGTTCCTCGGCCTGCCCCAGGAGGGCCCTGCTGAGGTAAAGTGGGCATAGGAGAGAGAGTGAACAGAGAATCTGAAGACTGGGTCACGTTGCAGTTCTGCCCCTTGGATGCCATAGGCTCCAGGCCCATGAGCCCGGCTTCACTAGGCCTGGGTGTCTGGGTTGTAGAATGGGGTGTCTCCTTCCAGGATTGCCGTACGCACCTGGATTCATCGAAGCTTAAAGTAAATTGCTTTGTAAGGTAGGAGACACCAAGTACAGGCGAGGGACTTTGTTAGGTCAGGGAAGTTTTTACAGATTTCTTTATTCCTGTTCCCTTCCCTCCCCTTCCTGTCCTTTCACAATAAAGAATAACAACTTGACACAGCTTAGAGACTAAAAGTCATCCTTCAGTAAGAAGTTGCAAAGTTTCCTATGATGCTATGATTTGTCTTCTGGATTTTTTATCAAGAACATAGGTCGAACTAAAAAATGGAAAGGTTGTTACTGTTTATTTTCTATATGCTCATAGTATATTGTCCTCTTGCTGCCCCCATGGATACCCTGAACTCAGCAGGTCAAAGACAAACTCACCATCTCCCCACTTCCCCCATCTACTGTGCTCATCCTCCCCACTCAGTGTCTCAGTCCACCCCAAATAAATCAGAAACCCGGGACCAACCTATGGTCCTCACTCTTCCTCCTCCACCTCTATAATCCCAAATATCTCTCCCAAATAGTATTTTACACATATATACAGTTGACCCTTGAGTAACATTGATTTGAACAACATGAACTCACTTATACTTGTATTTTTCAAATAATATATTGGGAATTTTTTTGAGATTTGCTACAGTTTGAAAAAACTTTCGGATGAACCGCCACCCCTGAGACAGCAAGACTAGCCCCTCCTCTTCCTCCTCCTCCTCCACCTACTCAACGTGATGTTGACAATGATGAAGACTTTTATGATGATCCACTTTCGTTTAATAGATAGGAAATCGATTCCTCTTCCTTATGATTTTCTTAATAACATTCTCTTTTCTCTAGCTGTATTGTAAGAATGCAGCACATAAAACATAACATACAAATTATGTGTTAATCGACTTTTTATATTATTGATAAGGCTTCCAGTCAACGGTAAGCTATTAGTAGTTAAGATTTGGGGGAGTCAAAAGTTATACATGGATTTTTTTTACTATGAGGAGAGTTGGCTCCCCTCACTCCCGTGTTGTTCAGGGGTTAACGGTAATCCCAAAAATTGTATCTCTAGCTCCCAAATACTATTTTGCATCTATATCTATCTCCCCAATATTTCTTGGGGCCACCCTCTCCTTTACTGACCAGCTGGCTCAGGCCTCACTGAGGGACTGGGTGACTGCAGCAGCTTCCTGCAGCAGCTTCCTCCCATCCCTGCCCTCAGGAGGAAGCCTTTCTCATCTGTCCTGTAGTATGGGCAAGGTGGTCTTCCATATACCATTATTTTTTAAGTTCAAAGTCATGGTCATCATAGAAATATTGGACAATATTACAAATAATAATTTAAAAACCAGTATTTATCTGTAACCCTGTCACCCAAAGGAAACAACTGTTAGTTAATATTTGGTCATCATTTTCCAGTATTTCCTAGATACCCACTTATTCAGAGATCTGTAAGAAAAATATTTAAAAAGTTAAAATTGAGATCATACTAAAATACAGTGTTATGTGTTCTGTTTTTTTTTTCTATTAGTTACATTATGAGCATTGCCTATTATCATATACCCTTCAAAAAATAAGATTCCTGGCCAGGCATGGTGGTTCACGCCTGTAATCCCAGCACTTTGGGAGACTGAACTGGGAGGATCAGTTGAGCCTAGGAGTTCAAGACCAGCCTGGGCAACATAGTGAGACCTTGTCTCTATTAAAAATAAATTAGCTGGGCGTGGTGGTGCATGCATGTAGTTCCAGCTCCTCAGATGGCTGAGGTGGGAGAATTGCTTGGGCCCAGGTAGTTGAGGCTGCAGTGAGTCAAGATTGTACCACTGCATTCCAGCCTGGATAACAAGTGAGACCCTGTCTTGGAGAAAAAAAAAAAAAAAAGATTCTTAATGGCTGCATCACATACGACCACTGGACTCCACCAGGATTTGTTTAAATATTCTTCTATGGTTGAACATTAAGATTATTACAGTTTTTTTTTGTTACTACAAATAATGCTGTTATTAATATCCTTATGTCCAAATCTTTGTGCCCTTTATTATTTACTTAGACTAGATTCCTAGAAGTAGAGGTGTTGGGTCAAGGGGTCTGGAAGTTTTAAAGGCCCTTGATTCATATTTCCAACTTACTTTCTAGGAAGTTCATATTAAATTATCCCCATTTCCACCAGCAGTGTATGACACTGCCTACCTCACTACACAGTACCTAACAGTGGACATTGTGTTACACAAGAGAGGGAATGGTATCTAATTAGTGACCTTGCTAAAAATCAATCTGATTGTAAACCCCCAGAGCCCACAGAATAAAACCCAAACTCCTGTCATGTATGCAAGGCCCAGCAGAATGGCATGGCCACTGGCATGGCTGCTGACTACCTTCTCTCATGCGTGGTCAGACAGGCTTGGGTGTCTCTCACGCCTCCAGCTGTGCTTCTCTGTGCCTCTGTTCTGGCCAGCAGAGGAAGCAGGGAGAAAGCCCTGGGAGGGGAATCATGCAGGAGCTGTGCTTACCTATAGCCGGGGGCGGGAAAGGTGGACTGCTGCTCACAGGGCAACCCCACTGCTCCCGTCGTACAGATGGTACCATAGAGGTGAGGGCAGGGCAGGAAATGCAAATACTCTGTGAATCTGGGTCAATGTCCACTGCCTGTCCACTGAGTCATCAGAAAGGAAAGCTGGAAGAGGCTGAGCACCAGGCAGGGACAGCTATGGCAGGGTCCCAGGGCATGAGGTGAGGATGGGTAGAACAAGCCCCCTCAAGTCAGGTGAGGCCTGGATCCCAGGAAAGGGGGCACTGGAAGCTGCTGCTGCTGCTGCTGGGCGGGGTGAGGTGGGAGGAATGGTGAGGCTCCAGGCTCTGGCTGGATGATTGGTGTCCCAGGGCCTGACAGGTCTGGGAATCTTGGACTTTGGGCCTTGTTTTGGTTAATACTGAGTGTCAACTTGATTGGATTGTGGGATACAAAGTATGAATCCTGGGTGTGTTCTGTGTGGGTGTTGCCAAAAGAGATTCACATGTGAGTCAATGGGCTGGGGAAGGCAGATCCACCCTAATCTGGTGGGCACTATCTAATCAGTTTCCAGTGAATAGAAAGCAGGCAGCAAACTGTAAAAAGGAGAGACAGGCCTAGCTAGCCTCCCAGCCTACATCTTTCTCCTGTGCTGGATGTTTCCTTCCCTTGAATATTGGACTCCAAGTTCTTCAGTTTGGGGACTTGGACTGGCTTTCCTTGCTCCTCAGCTTACAAACAGCCTATTGTGGAACCTTGTGATCATGTAAGTTAATACTTAATAAACTCCTCTTTATATATATATCAATATATATCTCTATATATATATCTTCTATTAGTTCTGTCCGTCTAAGAGAACGCTGACTAATACAGGCCTCATCGCTGCCTCTACTTTCACCTACCAGGGAGGTTGCGCCATTCCCATCATCTGTGGACTCCGTCTCAGCTCTGCTCAGATTTGGGAAGAACTCCGGGCTCTGCCATTGTCACCCCTACACTGACATGTTTATATCTCTAAGACACTTGTGCAGGGCCTAGGGTTGGGCAAGGCTGGGCCTTGGGAGAGGGAAGAATCTGACACTCCCTGCTCTTGGAGTAATGCTGAAAACACAGAGGCACAGCAAGAGGAGCAAGGCAGGGTGGCTTCCTGGTGGAGGTGGTGTTTGAGCTGGGCCTGAAGGGTCGGGCAGTCAGTCCTTTTACATATGGAGTAGTGTGCTGGGGATGGGGGAGGGGGTGCTGCTTCGTGGGGAGGACCCAAGGAGAGCACAGAGCTGGGCGGTGCAGGGCATGTGGGGGTCACATCTGGCTGGTGTGTGAGGCTGTGAGGAGGGAGATAGGGTGGGAGGGGAGGAAGGCTGGGGAGTCAGTCAGGCAGGACCAGCTTGTGAGGGCCTCAAATGCCCCACTGAAGAGCTTCCACTTTGTCCTGAGAACAGTGGGGAGCCACCTAAGGATTTCAGTGAGAAGAGTGATACAATCACATGTGCATTTCAAAAAGATGCCCCATGATGGAGAGATTGTAGGGAGGAACAGGACTGAAGTCTTGGGACCAGCCAGGAGGCGGGTGTGAAGGCCAGGGTGATGCTGAGAGCTGACCTATGGCGGTGGCAGGGGCAGGAGCAGAGGGTGATTTGAGGGCTGTTCTGTGGCAGGATCGGCGGGACTTGGTGCTGCCTTGCCGGGATGAAGATACCAGACCGGTAGCCCTAGCCCTGCCACGTCCTCACTGGCATTGGCATATGCTGGCCTCAGCCACTAACCTGAAACCTGCATCTGTACAGAGCCCCACCCTCCTTCACCTGGAGGTCCAGCTCCTGCCCCATGCCTTCTTGGTGGCCTCCTTCACCTCCTTGTTCCTCAGGCTGTAGATGATGGGGTTCAACATGGGTGTGACCATGGCGTAGAGGACTGTGAAGACCTCATCAGAGATGTGGGCTTCCTTGCTCTTGGGCTTCATGTACATGAAGATGATGGTGCTGTAGAAAAGCAGCACCACAGCCAGGTGTGCTGAGCAGGTGGAGAAGGCTTTGCGGCGCCCAGCAGCCGAGGGCACCCTCAGGATGGTGGCCAGGATGAGCAAGTAGGACAGGCAAATGAATGCCAGGGGCACAGGCAGCAGCAGGATGGAGCCCACCAGCAGGAAGACTTCGCTGACCAATGTGTTACCGCACGTCAGCTTCAGCACCGCCAGGATCTCGCAGGTGAAGTGACTGACCACGTGGTGGCCACAGAAGGGCAGCCTCATGGCAATGACTGTCTCAGTCACCGACTTGAGGAGGCAGAGGACCCAGGCAGCTCCCACCAGCAGCACACAGAGCCGGTGGTTCATGAGCACGCGGTACCTGAGTGGCTGGCAGATGGCCAGGTAGCGGTCGTAGGCCATGATAGCCAGCAGCAGGCACTCCGTGGAGCCCGTGGACAGGCTCAGACACATCTGGATGGCACAGCCAGTAAAGGAGATGGTCTTCCGGGATGACAGGAGGTGGACCAGCATCAGGGGCACAAAGGTGGATGTGTAGCAGATGTCCAGGGTGGATAGGTTGCCCAGGAAGAAGTACATGGGCGTGTGCAGGTGGACATCTAGCACGCTCACTGCCACAATGGCTGTGTTCCCCAGCAGGGTCACCAGGTACATGACGGAGCACAGAGGGAAGAGCAGGTGCTCTAGGGCTGGGTAGCCAGAAAATCCTTTCAGAAAGAATGCGGACACCCCTGTTCCATTGAGCGGCTGCATGCTGCAGAGTTCTGAAGGGATGATCCACAGTTGGGATGAAAGGAGAGAGGGTACAGGGCGGGGGGAAGCTCACAGAGCCCCTTCTGGGATGAGATGGACTGTCAGGATCTTTTCCAGCACTACCACACTTGCTCTCTGTGACGTCGGGCAATCCCTTTACCCTCTCTAGGCCTCAGTTTCTCCATGTGAAAAGTGAGGATTGATTTAGATCAGCATTCCCTGAATGTTAATCAGAATATTAGTAAGCAATCTGAAAAACCAATTTGAGACAACATTTGATTAATAAAAAATAAAGCTCTTTACTGCAGGACTTCTCAGAGCCTTTAAATGCTAATGTGATCTGTGACTCCCACAAAGCAATGTAGAACATGTGTACCCCAAACTTATTTGATCATGGATCCCCTTTTACAGAGCACCCATTAACCTACTGCAGATAAGTGTTCTATGAACATAGTCTGGGAAACAGTGGGCTAGATCAACAGTTCTCAAACTTTAACATGCACCAGAATCACCTGGAAAATTTCTTAAAACAGATTGTTGGGCCCCAAACCCAGTTTCTGACTCAGTGGGTTTGGGTGATGCTTCTGCTGCTGGTGCAGGTACCACACTTTGAGGAACTATTGGGCTAGATGGTCTCTGAGCAGGTGGAGATTCTCCTGGCTTTAAGGAAGCCTCTGAGCCATCGCATTTGCTATTCCCACTGTCTGGAATGTCCTCGGCCTGCAGTGGTCTGACCTGTCTCTTCAGGCCTACTGTAGTGTCCATGAACAAAGCATACACCGTGCTGTGTGTCAGAGGGGCTGCTGACCTTGAAGGCTGTTGGTGGGCATGTTCCCCTGCCCCCTGCCCAGGGCCTGTTTCTTTAGCTACCCTCTGTGGATTGGACCTTCATAATCTGCCTTCCTGTGGGTATCCCAGCTAAAATCTGATGGAGCTCTTGGCTCAGCTCCAAACCCCTCTGTTCTGTGGGCCAGAGCCAGGGTTGCTTTGACTTCATGAACTCCTAGGGTATTAGCATGGAACATGCCCAGAGGCCAACTTGTTGGATCTCCCATTGTATAGATGGGGATGCTGAGGTCACACAACAGGTCTCTGGTGAGGTGAAGCTAGAATCCAGCCCTCCCAACATACACCATGCTCAGAGTGGGTGTATGCTTCTATTAGGTTTCAAACAATGCTTGTTCTTTTACCATTCTAGATGGATATCTGTGCCCCACATGCTGCCACAATCCTCTCACCAGCAAAAGAGCATGAGTCACCTCTCTTTAGTGTTCCAGGGTATCTGGCACGGTGTCATTAATCCCATCGGACATGATGCCAAAGCCTGGGCCGAGCACAGTTCCTCTCAGTGCCTCCCTTACAGGAGACCATTTCTATCTTTTATTCCCCCCTCACTTACTCACCCCAGAACCCGGAAGTGACTGAGGACCTACTACATGCCAGGTGGTGCCAGATGTGAGGGACCACCGAGGACAGGTGTGCTCCCAGGCTGCTGAGTGCAAACCCTTCCTAGGCAGAGAAGACCCCC
>NW_012102121.1:3697139-3712528 GCF_000951045.1 Mandrillus leucophaeus
CCCAGCCTCACCCTCCCCCCACCTCCCATACCCAGCCTCATCCTGCTTCTGTTTGCTTCCCTCTAGTGACAGGAAGCTCATTACTCCTGTACATATTTTTCTTCCTTTCTTTCTGCTGTCAGGCTACTTGAAGGGTCACAAGTGGAGTCTCTCTAGGTCTCACTGGGCCTTCACCACTCATGAGGTTTCCAGGTGGGTGGCCCCTATGGCTACTCGTTCTTCTCCCAGAGTGTAAGTGTAGGGTTCAGAGCTTAACGCCACACACGGAGGCCCTCCCTCAGGGAGTTCGGGGGTGCCTTGCAGCAAGATCTCTGATCCAGTCCTACGGCCTGAGAGAAAAAGTCTTGTCTCACATGACTGTGTCCAGACTCACCATGGGCCCAGGTATATGTGAGCCACAAGTTTCCTTCAAGACTTTGGAGTTTCCAGCAGGGAAACTCTGAGGCTGGGTTCCTGGAGAGGGACCCCCATTTAACAGGGCACAAACAGAAACAAGCACTGTGCCAGGGCTGGGGTGCAACACAGAGATGGCATCATGAGGCCCCAGTGGCTGGCTCAGGCACCACTTCCTCTTTGCGTGGTTCCAGGTACTACAGTTTATTCCCAAAAGTCACAAGGAAGCATCTGCAGTGTTGGCTACCTATTGGAATATACATACAGGCCACCACATGTCCACTACAGGAGAATGCACAAATACCTGTGTGACATACAGGTGCACAAATGTGTGCCTGTGAGTATAAGCCACACATAGGCTCATGTGTGTACCTGTGTTGTCATTCATGTGAGCGTACACACATTAGGTACCGCTCACTGTCTCTTACACATATGTGTGCACACACATATCCAGCTCCAGTAGTGCTTCTCCTTGAACCCGGGGCCAGGGTGCTTCAGAGGGCTGGGCAGATGTCTTTGTCCCTGGGAGGAGGCGTGTGGAAACCACGGCCAGGAGGGGCAGCAGGGGCATCTCTAGGAAGGGGCAGCTCTGAGGGAAGGGAGCAAACCCTGCCTACAACAACCCAGAAGGACACGGCAGCCCAGGAGCAGGGGCAAGCCCCAAAAGACTTGGGGCCCCCCCGCTCTTCCTTCTGCCCTTCAGCCGGGGGGTGGGGCCTGCGGGAGGAGGAGGAACGTGACCAATGCTGTGGACTCTGGTTCCCAAAGCAGGGCCAGAAAGCTTTGTCTGCAGAGCCCATGATGTTCTTTCTGCCCCCACCTCCCTCCTGGCAGAATGCTACGGAAAAACCAGTTCAAATGGCACCTCCACAGGGAGCCTTCCTGTGTCCTCCCTAAGGCTGCGCCGAGCCTTCATTCATTTTCACTCTGTGGCCCTATGTTTGGACCTCTTGGATAATGCCCACCTTTCTCTCTCACTTCTTATCTGCTTCCTATCCCAGCCAGCCTGCAGGGATGTCACCCTTCCTCTCCTCTCCCAGGTTCTGAAGGCCAAGCTGAGACTGCCAGCCTGGCCACGGCTGACTTCCTGTCTTGCTGTGATGTTCTGTGGCTAAGGCAAACTGGGAGTGAGCCGCTGGATGCCAAACACGGGCTGGTCCCTGCCTAGGTGACACCTTGGCAGAGCTGGGAAGGGTCTCACAGATCAACTGGACTGCCCCCCTGTTATACATGGAGAAACCGAGGCCCAGCGAGGCGAAGAAGCTTGCCCAGTGTTGCACAGTCGATCAGAGGGGGAAGCCAAGGCCCCTGTTCTTCTCAGGCTCTTGACTCCCTCCTCTGCCTTCACATCCCCATTTCTTACTCACCTTCAGGCTCTCTGGATCCATTTCCTTGGCTCACTGGAGGATGTTTCAGAGGGTTTGAGACCAGGGACCTTTTCTCTCTGGAGCCAGGGGGACACAGTTCAAAGAAGGAAGCCCAAGCCTCCTAAACATAGAGAATCCTGGTGGACGGGACATGGAGTTTCACACCAGCCCAGCTTTCCAAACTCTGAAAACATGCCTGAACTTTCATAGAATTCAGCAAAGGGTTTGCAACTCGATAGAATTAAACGGAACTTTTGGAATTTGGCAGAATTACACAAACTGCTTAGAATTCAGTGGGTTTCTTGGCAATGTGTCAGGTTTGGTAAAATTAGGAAACGGAGAGGCCAGTAGGTTACTGTGGGCAGCCAGGGACCCCCTGACCTGGTAGCGCCCAGCTCCATCTCAGCCGACAGCTTCCGGGGAGCAGGCAGGCCATATGGAGGTGGCACCTTTCAAAGCACTCTGTGCACCAAGGGACTGTGTGATCCCTGAGGAAATTTAGAGGGAAGAGAGGAAATGTGCCCAGCTTAGAAACTTTGGGGTGCCTCAGGGATAATGTCCCAAAGACCCAATTACAAAGAATCTATTTAGAAATCTTAATTGGTGTGGAAAAGTCAGAGAAAGTGGCTAAGGGACAGGAACCATCCTCTTAGGCCAGGCCCCAGCCAGTGCTGACCCAGGAATGTTTACAGAATGAATATGTGAATGGATGATGAGCAATTAAATGAACACATAAGCAATTCTCAATGAATAAATAAATGTAAAAATAAATGAATGAGTGAGTGAACAAATGATAGGCAGACTTGCTTTCCAGGTGAGGAGCTAGAGGTCTTGGCTCAACTCTCACAGGGATCTTACAAAAGTGCAAAATCTAGGAAAGTGAATAGGGGAGTGAACTGAACTGGATGAAGAAGCACAGCAGAATTACAGACTATCAGAGCAGGAAAGTGCTTAAAGGCCATCATAACCCATGCTCACTGTCCAGGGGGAGAACTGCCCTAGAGGGGTGAAGGGGTTAGCTCAGCACCACCTAGTGAGGCAGGAGCATGGCCCTGGGTTAACTCTGACACTGACTTGTCCACCCTTGAATCCTATCTCCCTCAGTCAATGCAAAGCCTGTCTGCCCAGGCAGCCAGTGACTGGGTTCCTCCAGTTGGTCCCTCTTCCCTGTGCTCAGAGCATCCATCTTGATGGTTCCTCCATGAGGTTCTCGACAGTTTTCAGAGTCCATGTCTCTGCAGGTTTAACGGTCTCTTTATTTACTTATTTATTTATATTTATTATTATTATTTTTTTTGAGACAGAGTCTCCCTCTGTTGCCCAGGCTGGAGTACAGTGGCATATTCTTAGCTCACTACAGCGTCCGCCTCCCGGGTTCAAGCGATTCTCCTGCCTCAGCCTCCCGAGTAGCTAGGACCACAGGCATGCGGGCATGCGCCACCACACCTGGCTAACTTTTGTATTTTTAGTGGAGACAGAGTTTCACCTGTTGGCCAGGCTGGTCTCGAACTCCTGACCTCAAGTTATCTTCCCGCCTTGGCCTCCCAAAGTGCTGGGATTACAGGTGTCAGCCACTGCGCCCAGCCAAAGGGCGCTTTAAAAATTAGGGTCATTTTATTCTGGAACTAGGTATTGTTGTTAGATTTTTATTTCACTATTTTAAAAGTAAAAGGAAGTTTATTAGAATTTTATTTATTTACACAAAATAAATTTACACTTTCACTTTTCCAAAAGTAACTATTGTTATTAGTTTTGTGTATATCTATCCAGATACTTTTCTGATCATTTGCGTATGTATATCTATACATAGAAATAGGTCTTGTGATTATATATGTATATCTATACATATAAATAATCTTGTGACTTTTTAGTATGCTTTTTTGTTGCAGGTTTATTGAAGGATGATTGATGTACAACTACATTTAAATAATGTAATTTGATTAGTTTTAATGTATACAGTCATGAAACTATGACCACAATCAAGATAATGAACTTATGTAATATACCCACAATTTTTCTCATGCTCCTTGGTAATCCATTCCTTTCTTCCCCAACCAGGCAACCACTGATTTGCTCTCTGTAACTGCAGATTACTTTCCTTTTCTAGCATTTTACGTAAAGGGAATTATGCAGAATGTACTCTTTAAAATCTGGCTTCTTTCACTCAGCGTGATTATTTTGAGAGTCATCCATGTTGTGCGAATCAATGGTTAGTTCTTTTTAAAAATAGCATCTTTATTGAGCTATAATTCAAACACCATGCAGCCGCCCATTTAAATTCCGCCGTTTAAAATGTACAATTCAAATACAAAACTGTTGCATTGTACACTTTAAATGGGGGAGTTTAAAGTGTACAACGGGCGAATTTAAAATGTACAATGCAATAGTTTTGAGTATCACCACAGTTGATTTCAGAACATGTTTATCACTTTCAAAAGAAAGCCCATACTGTTTAGCAGTCACTACTCTCTTCCCCTCAACCTCCTCCAGTCTTAGGAAATCTACTTTTTGTCTCTATTGAGCTGCCTATTCTGGACATTTTATATAAATGAAATTATAAAATATGTTTCCCTTTGTGACTGGTTTCTCTTACTTAACTTAATGTTTTCAAGGTTCATCTATATTGTAGCATGTATCAGGACTTAATTTCTTTTTATTGCTAAGTAATATTCAATTGTATGGATAGACTACATTTCATCTGCCCATTCATCAGTTGATAGACATTGGGTTGATTCCACTTTTTGACTATTATGAATAGTGCTGCTACGAACATTTGTGTACAAGTTTTTGTGTGGATGTATATTTTCGTTTTTCTTGGATATTTTCTTTTTTTTTTTTGAGAGTCGCCCAGGCTGGAGTGCAGTGGCGCGATTTCGACTCACTGCAAGCTCCACCTCCCGGGTTCATGCCATTCTCCTGCCTCAGCCTCCTGAGTAGCTGGGACTACAGGCACCCACCACCGCGCCCGGCTAATTTTCACCGTGGTCTCGATCTCCTGACCTTGTGATCCCCCGCCTCGGCCTCCCAGAGTGCTGGGATTACAGGCGTGAGCCACTGCGCCCGGCCTTTCTTGAATATTTTCTTAGGAGTGGAATTTCTGGGTCATATAGAAACTCTATGTGTAGATTTTTGGGGAACTGCCATTTTCCAAAATGGAAAGTATCATTTTACTTTCCCATTTTACATTTCCCCAATACATGAGGGTTCCAATTTCTCCACATCCTCACCAACAATTGTTATTATCTGCTTTTTAAATTATAGCAGTCTTGGCCGGATGTGGTGGCTCACGCCTGTAATCCCAGCACTTTGGGAGGCTGAGGTGGGCAGATCACTTGAGACCAGGAGTTCAAGACCAGCCTGGGCAACATGGTGAAACCTCGTCTCTACAAAAAATACAAAAATTAGCCGGGTGTGGTGGCATGTGCCTGTAGTCCCCACTACTTGGGAGACTGAGGCAGGAGAATAGCTTGAGCCCAGAAGGTTGAGGGCTGCAGTGAGCCATGTTCATACCACCCTACTCCAGCCTGGGTGACAGAGTGAGACCCTGTCTCAAAAAAAAAAAATTTATATATGTATAGCCATCATAGTAAGAGTGAAGTGGTATCTAATTGTGATTTTGATTTGCATTTCTCTAATGGCTAATGATGTTGAACATATTTTCAAGTGTTTATTGGCTATTTGTATATCTTCTTTGGAGCAATGTATATTCAGCTCTTTAGCCTATTTTAATTTTAATTTTTAATTTTAATTTTTTTTCTTTGAGATGGGGTTTTGCTCTGATACCCAGGTTAGGGTGCAGTAGTGTGATCTGGGCTCACTGCAACCTCTGCCTTTTGGGCTCAAGTGATCCCTCCACCTCAGCCTCCCGAATAGCTGGGATCAGAAGCACACACCATCATACCCAGGTAATTTTTTTGTATTTTGGGTAGAGATGGGGGTTTCACCATATTGGTCAGGCTGGTCTCGAACTTCTGATCTCAAATGATCCAACTGCCTTGGCCTCCCAAAATGCTAGGATTACTGGTGTGAGCCAACGCACCTGGCCTAATTATATACTTAAATTTTACTTTACATACGTAAGATCACAGTTAAGGAGGTTAACTATAATTTCAAATTTTATCACCAGCCACTTGTGCTATTTTATCACATTTGAAAATATTCACTCTTACTATTTAAACAGTGATCTATAAATTTGTTTAGACAATAATAATTAAGGACCTTTTCTTCTTCAGGATGATAAAAAAATTAATGATGTATTGAAGATACTACTAAAGAAACTTTACTTTTGGATTATGGCCTCTGCACTGAAGATCTGTAGGATTTTTTAAAATTAATTTTCAAATCTTTCCATGACCTCTCTGTTCTAAGAAATATCATCTTTGTAATAATTTGTGTGAATACTTTTTAAATCAAAAATTGATTCACAAGACTATATTACCATAATCACTAATTTTAAGTCTCTTAAATATTTTCTATATTTCTTTTCTTGATCATAAAATGTCAATAATATGGATATGCTCTTAATATAACAAAATATTTAATTATCTCAGTTTCCCATCAACCCACCAGTCATTTATTAATTACATTGGCCATTTCCATTGATTGGCAGGCGGCTCCTCCATGAACATCTCCCATGGTTTCCACTGCATCATTTTTCTTGCCAGACTTAGTTCATTTTCAACCTGAAGAATCACCTCTTTTATTTGAACACCTTGAAGTTGGTCTTCTGATTGTTTAACGTCTGGTTCTGCTTTAACCATAGCCAGCTTCTCATTTGCAATCTGTTCTGTATACTTTCTATATGCTGCTTTTTTAGGGGTTCGCTTAAGAACATCAGGGATCTTTGTGTACAATATTCTTAGCCTCTTACATTTTAGCAGACTGATTTTAGCTGCTTGTCTTGTGTGGACTCTTGCATACAGCCAATCCCACAAGGCCAGTGGTCTTCTTCAGCACACCTGCCATGACCGTGCCGATGAGCCAATTGGATCTTCTTTAATTTCTTTCAACAATATTTTGTAATTTTTAGAGTATACATTTTCTCCAATAATATAATTATATATATAATGTTTTATATAATTTCTTTAAAAAATAGGAGAAGAAATAAGAAATATGCACTTAAAACTGCCTTTTATAATCATATAGTTATCTTTATCAGTGCTCTTTGTTCTATCACGTGGATTTGAATTTCCATCTGTATTTGCTTGCTTTCAGCCTAGAGGATTTCTTTTAGTATTTCTTGTAAAGTGGGTCTGCTAGCAATGAATTCTCTTAGTTTTTGTTTATGTAGGTATGTCTTTATTTTGCCATAGTTTTTGAAAGATAGTTTTTCTGTTTTTAATATTTTTGGTTGGCAGGCTTTTCTTTCAGTACTTTGAATATGTCAGCCTGCTGTCTTTTGGCTTCCACTGTTTCTGATAGGAAGTCAGCTGCTAATCTTATTATCATTCCCTTGTATGTGATGAGTTATTTGTCTCTTACTGCTGTCAATGTTTTCTCTTTGTCTTTCAAGCACTTTTACTATTATATGTCTGGGGTGGGTTTCTTTGAGTTTGTGGAGTTTCTTGGATGTGTAATGTTTTTCAACAAATTTGGGAAGTTTTCAATGTGTAATGTTTTTCAACAAATTTGGGAAGTTTTCAATCATTATATCTTCTAATACTTTTTCTGTTCATTTCTTTCTCTTCTCTCCTGGTAATCCTATCTCACTCATATGTTAGTACACTTAAGGGTGTTTCACATTTCCCTAAGGCTATGTTCATTTTTCTTTATCCCTTTTTCTTTCTGTTCTTCAGATTATATAATCTCTATCAATCTATCTTCAAGTTTGATGATTCTTTTGCCAATTCAAATCTACTGTTGAACACCTCTAAGTGAATTTTTCATTTTGGTTATTGTACATTTAATTTTGGAATTTCCATTCAAAATAGTTTCTATCTCTTTATTAAATATTCTCTATTTGATGAGAAATTGTCACCATAGCTTCCTTTACTCCCCCACCCCTCACCAGAGGTAGAATTGCTGGATCATATAGTAATTTTATTTTTAATTTTTTGAGAAACTGCCATACTGTTTTCCATTTTATATTTCCACCAACAGTGTACAAGGGTTCCAATTTCTCCATAGTCTCACCAACACTTGTTATTTTCTGTTTTTTTTTTTTTTTTTTATAGCAGCCATTCTAATGGGTGAGATGGACTATCTTATCTCATTGTAGTTTTGATTGCATTGCCTTAATGATTTAGTAATAAACATTTGTTCATGTACCTATTATCCATTTGTATAGATTTTTGGAGAAATGTCTATTTAAGTTATTTGCCCTTTTATTAATAGCACTGTTTTTCTTTTGTTGTTGTTGTTTTGGGTTTTAAGAGTTCTCTCTATATTATGGATGTGAATCCCTCATCAGATATATAATTTATAAATATTTTCTCCCATTCTGTGAGTTGCCTTCTTACTCTGTTGACATAGTCTTGTGATGCACAACATTTTAATATTTTCATGAAGTCTAATTTGTTGATTGTTTTCTCTTTTTTTTGCCTCTGCCTTTGGAGTCATATCCAAGAAATTATTGCCAAATTCAAATTCATGAAGTTTTTGCCCTGTGACTTCTTCTAAAAGTTTGATAGTTTTTGGTAGGTCTTTTGTCCATTTTGATTTTTTTTTTTTTTTTTTGTATTTGGCACTACAAAAGAATCTCTTTTGCATGTGGATATCTAATTTTCCCAGCATGATTTATTGAAAAATAACTGTCCCTTCCTAAATAAATAGTGTAATTTCTCTTGACAAAAATCACTTGATATGAGGGTTTACTTCTGGGCTTTTCATTCTATTCCATTGGTCTATGTGTCTGTCTTTATGCCAGTACCACACTGTTTTGATTACTATAGCTTTGTAGTAAGTTTTGAAAACAGGAAGTGTGAGTCCTTCAGCTTTGTTATTTTTCAAAGCTGTTTTGACTACTCAAGGTCCCTTGAGATTCCATACGAATCTTAGGATGGATGTTTCTATTTCTGCAAAAACATCATTGGGATTTTGATAGGGGTTGCACTAAATATGTAGATCCTTTAGTTCTTTAAGCATGAATTCCTTTAATTCTTTGAATATAGTTACAGTGGATGCTTGAAATCTTCATTGGCTAAATATGACTTGAGGCCTTTGGCTGGCAGTTTCTCTTGCCTGTGTTCCCCCTTCATGTGTGCATACTTTCTTGTTCCTTTGCATGACTCTTAATTTTTTTGTTGAAACTTTATATTTTTGGTAATATATGGTAGCCACTCTAGATATCGATCTTCCACCCCTCTTTGTAGCTTGCTTTTGTTATTTTTTACTTCTTTACTACTGACTTGGCTAGACTATTTAATTTAGTCTATTATCCCACAGCATGAAGCCTCTGTCTTTCCTTAGAGACTGTAGCCTTGCATATGTGCACATTCACCCTGGGATAACAGTGGTTTTAGCAGAGCCATTTGACTGTCGCTTTTCCTGATCTATTTGTAAAAGTATCTACTTCTGCTGGTATCACACCCAGTGTTAGGCTCCACACATTGTCATCTGATTGCTTTATTGTTTTTGATCATGTGCTGGAGAATACATTGCACCACAGTCTGATCCAATTACATTTGGGCAGGAGTATTTTTGAGGCCAGTCTTTGAGGTTTGTTTTGACCTCAGGAGAATTCTCCTTAGCTGTCTTTTTCCATGGTGTTCTGCTGTTGTTGGGTGAAGGGTTTTATAAATATCAATTAATTGGGATGAAAGTATTGTTCAAGTCTCCTATATTCTTACTAATTTTCTGTTTACTTATTTTTCAACTACTGACACAGGGATGTTGAAATCTTTGGCTGCAATTACAGATTTGTCTGTTCCTCCTTTCAGTTCTGTCAGGTCTTGCTTTATGTATTTTGAGGCTCTGTCATTAGATATATAAGCTTTTAGGACTGTTACGTTATCCTGATGAATTGACATCTTTGTCATTTTCAACTAACCCTCTTTATCCCTGTTAATATTTTTGCTCTAATATCTACTTTGCTATTAATATAGAGTTGGATCTTTAATTTTTTTTTTTTTTTGAGATGGAGTCTTGCTATGTCGCCAGGCTGGAGTGCAGTGGTGAGATCTCAGCTCACTGCAACCTCCACCCTGGGTTCAAGCGATTCTCCCATCTCAGCCTCCCGAGTAGCTGGGATGACAGGCACGCACCATCATGCCCAGCTAATTTTTGTATTTTTAGTAAAGACGGGGTTTCACCATGTTGGCCAGGATGGTCTCGATTTCCTGACCTCATGATCCGCCCTCCTTTGCCTCCCAAAGTGCTGGGATTACAGGCGTGAGCCACCGTGACTGGCCGGATCTTTAAAAAATTAATCAGACAATCTCTGTCCTTTAATTTAGATGCTTACACAAATTACATTAAAAATGTCCAGGGATATAGTTGGATTTAAATATTTCATCTTGCTGTTTGTTTTCTATTGTTCCATCTGTTATTTGTTCCCCTTTTAATCTACCTTTAATTAATATAATACCACCTCACCTATAGTATATAAATGTTGCAACAGTGCACTTTCACTTCGCCTCTTCTGGGTTTTGAGCTATTGTTGTTATATATTGTAATTCCACATCTGTTAAAATGCTATAATACCTTATTACTTTTGCTTCCAATAGTTATATATTCCTTCCTTTAAAAAATTTATTAGCTTCTTATTGGCCACATCCAAGTTATGTTTTAAAAGGTTTAAAAATTAGAGTAAAAATATTTTATATTTATTCACCTATTTACCATTTCTAGAGCTCTTTATTGCCTGGTATAGATAGGTATTTCCTTCTGATAACATTTTTCTTCCACCTGAAGGACTTCTTTTTAATATTCTTATAGATCTGGTCTGTTGGTAATAAAGTCTTTCAAATTTTTTATGTCTGAAAATATTTTTATTTAACTTTGGTTTTGAGAGGTATTTTGCTCAGTATAGAATTCTGACAGCTGAATTTTCCTTTTAGCATTTTGAAGATACTGCACCACTGTCTTCTGGCTTGCATTGTTTCTGACAATGACTGCCGTCATTCTTATGTTTGTTCTTCTGTATCTAACGTGTCTTTTTCTATGATTGCTTTTAAGATGTTCTCTTTACCACTGATTAAAGCAATCATATTATAATTTGCCTTGGTGTCGCTGTCTTCATGCTCTTCTGCTTGGGCTTTGTTGAGATTCTTGGATCTATGATTTCGTAGGTTTTTTTTTAAGTTTGGAAAAATTTTAATCATTTTTTTCCCCATTTTTTTTTTCTGTCCATTGCTTCTTTTCCTGAGATTCTAGTTGTACATATATTAGGCTACTTGAAGTCCCAAAGCTCACTGATACTTTATTTATATTTTTTTCTATTTTATTTTAGTTAATGTATATTGCTATGGTATCAAGTTTACTAATATTTTCTGCTGCAGGTTCTAGTCTGCTATTAATGTCATCTAATACATTTGAAATTTGTTTTAAATTTTGAAATAATTTTAGATTGGCAGAAGAGTTCTAAAGATAGGATGTAGATTTCCTGTATAACTTTCAACCAGCTTCTCCTAATGTGGACATCTTATATAGCCATGAAATGTTTATCAAAACTCAGAAATTAGCAGCGGCACAACTAAACATAATTGGCACTATTAATTAAACTATAGGCTTATTCAAATTTTCCCAGTTTTCCCACAAACATCCTTTTTCTGTTCCTGGATCCAATCCAGGATATCATGTTCATTCATCCATTTGATTTTTTTAATTTCAAAAATCGTATTTTTTTATTTTTAAAAGTTTTGAGTCTTTTAAAATCCTCTGTGTCTTTCTTTAATATATGAGGCTTGCTTTTAACAATATACCATGTCTTGTGTATATATATATACATACACACTTTCTCTCTCTATATATATATATATTTATACACATACACACACTATATATTTATATATATAGAGAGAGATGGAATTTCCCTCTTGTTACCCAGGCTGGAGTGCAGTGGTGTGATCTCGGCTCACTGCAACCTCCGGCTCCCAGGTTCAAGCAATTCTCCTCAGCCTCCCAAGTAGCTGGAACCACAGGCATGCACCGCCACACCTGGTTAATTTTTGTATTTTTAGTAGAGACAGGGTTTCACCATGCTGGTCAGGCTGGTCTCGAACTCTTGACCTCAGGTGATCCACCTGCCTCGGCCTCCCAAAGTGCTGGGATTATAGGGGTGGGTCACCGCACCTGACCGTAGATATTTTTATGTAATTGTTTCTTTGAAAGTTATATGTAGGGCCAGGTGTGGTGGCTCATGCCTGTAATCCCAGCACTTTGGGAGGCCGAGCCGGGCGGATCATGAGATCAGGAGATCGAGACCATCCTGGCTAGCAAGGTGAAACCCCGTCTCTACTGAAAAATAGAAAAAATTAGCCGAGCGTGGTAGTGGGCACCTGTGGTCCCAGCTACTTGGGAGGCTGAGGCAGGAGAATGGTGTGAACCTGGGAGGCAGAGCTTGCAGTGAGCTGAGATTGCGCCACTGTACTCCAGCCTGGGCGACAGAGCGAGACTCCGTCTCAAAAACAAGCAACAGAAAAAAGTTACATGTAATATTCTATTGTGTGAATATATTATAGCTTATTTGAGTATTTCCTGTTGTTAGACATTTAGGTTATATCTAATGTTTTCTTTGGCCATGCAAACAATGCTGCAAATCATATCATTTTACATGACTCTTTGGCACATGTACAAATACTTCTCTAGGATAGATATTTTGACAGCAAGTTATTGGATTGAAGGTATGTTTATTTAAATTGTTGAAAGATGCCCTAAATTGCCCTCAGAAATGCTGTCTTAATTTAAATCTCCACCAAGAATACAACAGTACCCATTTCTCCATATCCTGACTGATACTGGGTGTTATCAGTCTTTTATTTTTTATTTTAAAATTTAAATTAAATTAAATCAAATTTTAAGGAGACAGAATTTTGCCTTTTTGCCCAGGCTGTAGCGCAGTGGTGCAATCATAGCTCACTGTAACCTTGAACTCTCGGGCGCAAGTGATCCGCTCGTCTCAGTTCCCGAGTAAGTAGGATAAGTAGGACTACAGGAGCTTGCCAGTGCACCCTGATGATTATTTTAATTTTTTTGTAGAGATGGAGTCTTGTTATTTGCCTAGGCTGGTCTTGAACGCCTGGTCTCAAGTGATTTTCCTCCCCTTAGCCTCCCAAAGTGCTGGGATTACACGTTTGAGCCACCTTACCCGGCCTCAGTCTTTTAAATTTTGTATTACAATGGGTGAAAAAGGATATCTTGCTGTTTTATTTTACATTTCCCTGATCACTAAAAATGTTAAGAATAATTCTATTTGTCATTTTTTGCTATTAACATTTTTCTTCTGTTGATTATCTCTTCATATTTTATGCTCATTTTTCTAATTTTGAAAATACTGATTTCTAGAAGTTCTTTATATATTCTCTATAGTGTTTCTTTGTGTATTACATATGTGGCAAACATTTTATTTCAGTTACCTTTTTTATTTGTGTATGATATCTTTTGTTATATAGAAGTTTAATTATTTGGGGTAGCAAATTTCTTTTTCGTTTTTGTCTCTTGTGTAATATCCCCAAGGTTTTAAGTACATTCTCCTTTTTGTATTTTCTTCTAATGATTTAAAAGTTTTACTTTTCAATTTAACTTTTATTTTATCTTGAATTTACTTATTGAGTCAGTGAGGTAGGATAAGTAAGCTTATTTACTTGCCACAATAAAATTTATTATGAAGGTCATTCTTTTCTCATTGATTTAAAAAATGCCACCTTTCTCATATATGAATTTCTTACAAATTTATTAGTCTCTTTCTGGACCCAGTGTTATGTTCTAAAGAAATTTTATTGTCTCTTTCTGTCCTCATGTCACACTGTTTTAATTACTATAGCTTTATAGTGATTTATAGCTTTATATTAATATCTGCTAGGCCAAATCCTCTCTTACCAGCCTTTTAAAATCATTTCTTGGATGTTCTTGCACATTTTCTTTTGCAGATAAATTTTGCAATCAGCTTGTCACATTTCATAAAGATTCTCCTGGGATTTTGCTTTTAATTTATTGGCTAATTTGGGACAGAATTGACATCACTACAAAATCAAATTTTCTCATCCAAGAACATTGTCTTTTGTCTTTCCATCAATTCAGGTCTTTTAGTTTGTCCTGACCACATGGCTCCTCTCCTTTCAATATGTTAATAAAGTGATTTATAGTAATGTGTTTTTTTTTTCCTAATGTTGAATTATCTTTTTATTTCTGGGATAAACCCTTCTTCTTTCCTATGTTTTATTCTTGTCACGCATGGATGCTGGATTGATTTCAGGTGAACTGATCAGCTTCTGGGCTCCCCCTGGTGGCCATCAGGCTCTTCTCTGTGATCTTTGGGGATGGGGTTTGGAATAGCTGTGAAATCCTGGGGTCCAGGGCTCAGGCCCAGGGAGTTCCCTATGGCAGCAGGATCACAGATCTAGGAATCTGGTAGACATAAAATCTGTGTGCCTGAGTTATGTAACCATCTGTTTTGCCTCTGTGGGTTCTGTTAGTTTCTGTTTGCTAGGAGACCCTGAGGAAAGAGACCATATGTATGTTAAAAGAATCTACTCTCTCAGAATCCAGCAGTCCATTCACTGACTTGTCCCTTTCTCTAAGCTTTATAGTTATCTTTATGTCATTTTCAATGAGGGGAAACCCTCAAATGTAGTTTCACTTTTATGAATTTGGATGGCTTTTCATATCAGTAAACTTATAAATCAGAAACTTATGTCCCAAATTTGGTCCAGAAAGTAAGATCTTGCATCTCTGGTATTTTGATAGGGATTGCATTTAATATGTAGTTCGCTTTGGTAGTATGGTCATTTTTGCAATATTAATTCTTTCCATCCATGAACATGAGTTTTTTTTTCTATTTTTTGTGTGTCCTCTTCAATTTCTTTCATCAATGGTTAATAGTTTTCCTTGCAGAGATCTTTTATCTTCTTGGCTAAATTTATTCCTAGGTATTTTAGAAAATAAATTCTTAACAGTGCTGAAAAGCAAAAGAAAGTGCTACCAGCCAACAAGAAATGTTCAGGAATTCCTGAAAAATGGTAAGCAGATGAGATTGAATTGTTGGAAGAAACCACAGCCAAACAAAGTAAGGAAGGGATTACTGCAATAAGGGGAGTGGTTCTGGAGGCGTTCTTAGTTCAGAGGCAACAGTTACAAGGAAAAGAAGGAGGGACCTGGGGCAACCATCATGATGGCTGGTTAGGGACTCTAATTTGCAGCAAGTGGGCAGGTTGAAGCAGTGAGCATCACAGATATTTGCCCTTCAGCGGAGTCAGTCATTGCCAATGCTTGAACTTGAAACTGAGAGAAATCTCTGAAGGGATGAGGGGCACAAACAATATCCTCCCATTTATAATTTCTGGAGATAGTCAATGAAAACCACATCCACAGACAGGCCAGTATGGAACCTTAAATAAAAAGATAAACCTGACAATAAGAATAAGCACACGCCGAAGGAAAACTAACATCATAAAAGTGAGAAACCAAATCCAACAAAGAGAAACTAACGTTGAAGAAAACCATGAATAAAGTAAACAAGACTTTGAAAGAAGT
>NW_012102121.1:3714228-3747084 GCF_000951045.1 Mandrillus leucophaeus
CTGTCCTCATGTCACACTGTTTTAATTACTATAGCTTTATAGTGATTTATAGCTTTATATTAATATCTGCTAGGCCAAATCCTCTCTTACCAGCCTTTTAAAATCATTTCTTGGATGTTCTTGCACATTTTCTTTTGCAGATAAATTTTGCAATCAGCTTGTCACATTTCATAAAGATTCTCCTGGGATTTTGCTTTTAATTTATTGGCTAATTTGGGACAGAATTGACATCACTACAAAATCAAATTTTCTCATCCAAGAACATTGTCTTTTGTCTTTCCATCAATTCAGGTCTTTTAGTTTGTCCTGACCACATGGCTCCTCTCCTTTCAATATGTTAATAAAGTGATTTATAGTAATGTGTTTTTTTTTTCCTAATGTTGAATTATCTTTTTATTTCTGGGATAAACCCTTCTTCTTTCCTATGTTTTATTCTTGTCACGCATGGATGCTGGATTGATTTCAGGTGAACTGATCAGCTTCTGGGCTCCCCCTGGTGGCCATCAGGCTCTTCTCTGTGATCTTTGGGGATGGGGTTTGGAATAGCTGTGAAATCCTGGGGTCCAGGGCTCAGGCCCAGGGAGTTCCCTATGGCAGCAGGATCACAGATCTAGGAATCTGGTAGACATAAAATCTGTGTGCCTGAGTTATGTAACCATCTGTTTTGCCTCTGTGGGTTCTGTTAGTTTCTGTTTGCTAGGAGACCCTGAGGAAAGAGACCATATGTATGTTAAAAGAATCTACTCTCTCAGAATCCAGCAGTCCATTCACTGACTTGTCCCTTTCTCTAAGCTTTATAGTTATCTTTATGTCATTTTCAATGAGGGGAAACCCTCAAATGTAGTTTCACTTTTATGAATTTGGATGGCTTTTCATATCAGTAAACTTATAAATCAGAAACTTATGTCCCAAATTTGGTCCAGAAAGTAAGATCTTGCATCTCTGGTATTTTGATAGGGATTGCATTTAATATGTAGTTCGCTTTGGTAGTATGGTCATTTTTGCAATATTAATTCTTTCCATCCATGAACATGAGTTTTTTTTTCTATTTTTTGTGTGTCCTCTTCAATTTCTTTCATCAATGGTTAATAGTTTTCCTTGCAGAGATCTTTTATCTTCTTGGCTAAATTTATTCCTAGGTATTTTAGAAAATAAATTCTTAACAGTGCTGAAAAGCAAAAGAAAGTGCTACCAGCCAACAAGAAATGTTCAGGAATTCCTGAAAAATGGTAAGCAGATGAGATTGAATTGTTGGAAGAAACCACAGCCAAACAAAGTAAGGAAGGGATTACTGCAATAAGGGGAGTGGTTCTGGAGGCGTTCTTAGTTCAGAGGCAACAGTTACAAGGAAAAGAAGGAGGGACCTGGGGCAACCATCATGATGGCTGGTTAGGGACTCTAATTTGCAGCAAGTGGGCAGGTTGAAGCAGTGAGCATCACAGATATTTGCCCTTCAGCGGAGTCAGTCATTGCCAATGCTTGAACTTGAAACTGAGAGAAATCTCTGAAGGGATGAGGGGCACAAACAATATCCTCCCATTTATAATTTCTGGAGATAGTCAATGAAAACCACATCCACAGACAGGCCAGTATGGAACCTTAAATAAAAAGATAAACCTGACAATAAGAATAAGCACACGCCGAAGGAAAACTAACATCATAAAAGTGAGAAACCAAATCCAACAAAGAGAAACTAACGTTGAAGAAAACCATGAATAAAGTAAACAAGACTTTGAAAGAAGTATGATTTATACCACTGGAAGGACAAGAAAGGATTTTTCATCCATGGAACAATAAGTTCATATGAAAACAAAAACCAATTAGAGATTCTGTTGATTGTTGAAATAAAGGCAAAAACAAACAAAAAACCTCAGTGAATTAGTTCCTCTAATGATAATACACTCCTCAAATGTGTTCACTTGAGGAGTAGATTATCAAGCCAGAAGGTCAAGTTGACGAATACTCCCAAATGTGACATAAAAAGGGAAATATATGGAAAGAAATGTTAGATAATGTGAAAGATATATTCATCATTTCAAATCCAGATAATAGAAATTCCAAGCGGATAGAATGGAAAGAATAGGGCCTGGCTCTTGAGTTCTTTGTTTAAAGTGGGCGATTTGTCTATCATTGCAGCAATATTGTACCGTCTTGATTACAAGAGCTTTAGGATAATTCTTGTTATCTGGTAAGGCAAATATCCCTGCTTTGGTATTCTCTTTACAAGAATGCTTTGATGATTGCTTACAAATTTTAAAATTAGCTTGACAAATTCTAAAAAAACTTTTCGGAAATTTGATTGGAATTGATTTGAATCTATAAAGCAATTTTGAGATAACTTATATCTTTTTTATATTGAGTCTTCCAGTCCATAAACATGGTATATTGCTCCATTTACTTTCATTTTCTTTAAATGTATTTCATTAAATTAAAAAAATTTTCTCATTAAAAGGTTCTGCACATTTGTTATTTTTGGAACAGCTGTTTTTTATATTTTAATGTTATTGTAAATAGGATCAATTTTAGAAATGACATTTTCAGGGTTTATTGTTGTTATACTAGAATGCAATTAATTTTTGTTATTTTTGTTTATTGATTTTAAGACCTGGATTATTGCTCCACTATCACATTAATTGTAGTAATTTATCTATTTTGGATATTCTTGTAGACAAACATCATCTGCAAATAATGACAGGTTTGTTTCTTCTTTTTCAATCCGTATTCCTTTTTACATATTTTATTATGCCTCTGTGCTGGCTAAGATTGTTGAAAAGAAGTAGTAAGAGCAGCCATCCTTGTCTTGCTTTTTTTTTTTTTTTTTTTTTTGGTGACAGAGTCTCTGTCACCCAGGCTGAAGTGCAATGATGTGATCTTGGCTCAACGCAACCTCTGCCTCCCGTGTTCAAGCGATTCTCCTGCCTCTCAGCCTCCTGAGTAGCTGGGAGTACAGGCATGTGCCATCATACACGGCTAATTTTTGTATTTTTGGTAGAGCTGGGTTTCACCATGTTGGCCAGGGTGGTCTCAAACTCTTGACCTCAGGTGATCTGCCTGTCTCAGCCTCCCAAAGTGCTGGGATTACAGTTTTGTCTTGCTCTTGATCTTTAATGCTTTCAAGTATCTTTTATTTATCTATTTATCTGTCTATTTATTTATTTGACACAGGGCCTTGCTCTGTCACCGAGGCTGGAGTGCAGTGGCATGATCATGGTTCATTGTAGCTTTGATTTCCCGGGCTCAAGTGATCCTCCTGTCTCAGCTTCCTGAGTAGCAGCAGGGACTACAGACACACACTATCAAGTCTCGCTAATTAAAAAAAAAAATGTTTTTGGTAGAGACAGGATCTCATCATGTTGTCCAGGCTGGTCTTGAACTCCTGGGCTCAAGGGATGCTTCCATCTCAGCCTCCCAAAGTGCTGGGATTACAGGCATGAGCCAGCATGCCCAGCTGCAAATATCAGTGATGTTTGATTTAGATATTCTTTATCAGGTTAAGAAAGTTTCTTTCAATTCCTAATTTGCTAAGCATTTTTTACAAATGTAATTTAATTGTTAAGTTAAAATTTGTTTTTAATAGTCTGTTCATTTTTGCAACACAATATTCAAAAGGCAGAAAAGGATATGTAGACAAACTCTCCCTTCCACTCAGGTCACCTCATAACCTAGTTCTCCGCTCTGGACACTGTAACGACATCATCACACTCACACGCACACACACATGCGCACACACACACACATTCTCCCTTTATTTTTCACCCAAATGAAGACATAATATATTACTGTTCTTCATTTTATTTTTTTCTCTAAGAGTTTTAAAATCATAAATGAATGTTAAATTTTGTCCACTAGTTTTCACATCTATTGGGATGATAATGTAATCTTTCTTCTTTGGTTTTTTTAATATGATGAATTATGTTAATTGATTTTCTAACACCTTTGTATTACCGGAAGAAATCTGTCTTTGTCATGATTTATAAGGTTTTCCATACACTCCTGGATTTAATTTGTTAATATGTTTTCAGGATTTACATATATATTCATAAAGGCTGTTGTCTCATAATTCTCCTTTTCTACAGGGTCTGGTCAGGTTTTGGTTTCAAGGTTATGCTAGCTTATAATATTTTTCTATACTGGGATAGTTTGTGCAAGTTGGACCTATTTGCAACTAGTGTTCACCTTGTGGGAGGATTTTAACTACTGACAATTTTTTAAATGGTTATAAGTTTTCTGTCATATCACAAATCAGTTTAGGCAAATTATGTATTTTTAGGACTTTTTCTACTTCATCTAGGTTTTCAAGTTAATTTGTTATATTTTCTTTTTTGTTTTTTTTGGGGGGGAACAACTTTATTGAGATATACCATACAATTCAGCCATGTTAAGTATATAATTCAGGGCTTGTTGCAGTGGCTCACACCTGTAATCCCAGCGCTTTGGGAGGCTGAGGTGGGCAGATCACCTGAGATCAGGAGTTCGAGACCAGCCTGGCCAACATGGTGAAATCCTGTCTCTATGAAAAACACAAAAATTAGCCAGGTATGGTGGTCTGTAATCCCAGCAATTCAGGAAGCTGAGGTGGGAAAATCGCTTGAACCCGGGAGGCGGAGGTTGCAGTGAGCCAAGATTGCACCATTGCACTCCAACTTGGGCAACAGAGTGAGTGAGACCCCATCTCAAAAATAAACAAACAAATAAATAAATAAAATAAAATAAAGTGTATAATTCAAAGATTTTTAGTATATTCACAGAGTCGAACTGCCATCACCACAAGCAACTTTAGAACATTTTCATCACCTCAAAAAGAAATTTGGTACCCTGTAGCTATCCTCCTGTGCCCCCATCCTCCAAACCCTAAGCAACCACTAACCTACTTTCTAGCCCTATAAATTTGCTGATTCTTCAAGTTTCATATAAATGTAATCATATAATATATGTTTTTTTGTAACTGATTTTCCACTTAGCATGTTGTTTTTAAGGTTTATCTATGTTCTAGCATGTATCAATACTTCATTCCTTTTATGGCTGAATAATATTTCATTGTACAGCTATACTACATTTTATTTATCTATTCATTAGTTGATAGATATTTGGGTTGTCTTCACTTTTAGCAATTACAAATAGTGCTGCTATAAATATTTGTGTACAAGTTTTTGTGTGAACACAGATTTTCATTTCTCTTGGGTGTATATCTAGGAGTGGAATTGTTGGGTCATGTGGTAACTCTGTTTAACCTTTTGAGGAACTGCCAGGCTGTTTTCCAAAGCAGCTGCACAATTTTACATTCTCACCAGGAGAGTATGAGGTTTCTGACTTGTCCACATCCTTGTCAATACTTACTATCACCTGACTTTTTGATTTTAGTCATCCTAATGGGTGTGAAGTGGTATCTCATTGTGGTTTTGATTTGCATCCTGATGTTTAATGACATCAAACATCTTTTCATGTGCTTATTGTTCATTTTTATATCTTCTTTGAAGAAATGTCTATTCAAATCCTTTGCCTGTTTCTAAGTTGGGTTGTTCGTCTTCTTATTAATGAGTTGTAACAGTTATATATTCCACATATAAGTCCCTTATCAGATATATTATTTGCAAATATTTTCTTCCATTCTTTGGATTCTCTTCTCACTTTTTTTTTTCTTTTTTTTGTTGGCAGAGTCTCGCTCTGCTGCCCAGGCTGGAGTGCAGTGGCATGATCTTGGCTGACTGCAATCTCCACCTCCCGGGTTCAAGCGATTCTTGTGCCTCAGCCTCCCGAGTAGCTGGGATTACAGGCACATGCCACCTCGCTGGCTAATTTTTGTATTTTTAATAGAGGTGGGGGATCACCATGTTGCCCAGGCTGGTCTTGAACTCCTGACCTCAGTTGATCCATCTTCCTCGGCCTCCCGAAATATCCCTCGCTGGGATTACAGATGTGAGCCACCATGCCCGGCCTCTTCTCACTTCTTAATAGTGTATTTGGAGCACAAAACTTTATTTTTAATGAAGTCCAATTTATCTAGTTTTTCTTTTATTGCTTGTGTATTTGGTGTCATATTTAAGATTCCATTGCCAAAGTCAAGATCATAAAGATTTGAGCTTATGTTTTATTCCCAGAATTTTATAGTTTTAGCTATTACATTTAGACCTTCATTCTATTTTTGTATTTGGTGTATGGTAAGTGTCCAACTTTATTCTTTGCATTTGGATATCCAGGTGTCCAAGCACCATTTCCTGAAAACACTGTTCTTTTTCCATTAAATATTCTTGGTATCTGCTTCTAATTTTTTGAAGAGTTTGTGAAACATTCATATTAATGCTTTAAATGTTTGGTAAAATTCACCAGTGAAGTTATGTAGGCCTGTACTTTTCTTTGTAGGGTAGTTTTTAAAAGTAATTTTTAAATTACCCTTTATAGGTCTATTCAGATTTTTAATTTATTCTTGAGTCAGTTTTGGTAATTTCTTCCTTCCTAGAAAGTTGTCCATTTCATCTAAGTTATCTACTTTTTTTTGGTACACAATCGTTATAGTGTTTTTATAATTTTTTTTTTATATCTGTAAGATTGGTAGTGATGTCTCTCATTTCTGGTTCTAGTAATATGAGTCTTTTCTCTTTTTTTCTTGGTTGATCTAGCTAAAGATTTGAAATTTAGTTAATTTTAAAAAATATCCAACTTGGCCAGGCACGGTGACTCATACCTGTAACCCCAGCACTTTGGGAGGTTGAAGTGGGTGGATTACCTGAGGTCAGGAGTTCGAGACCAGCCTGGCCAACATGGCGAAACCCCGTCTCTACTAAAAATACAAAAATTAGCTGGGCATGGTGTTGTAGGCCTATAGTCCCAGCTCCTCAGGAGGCTGAGGTGGGAGGATTACTTGAGCCTGGGAGGTGGAGGTTACAGTAACTGAGATTGTGCCACTGCACTCCAGCCTGGGTGACAGAGTGAGACCCTGTCTCAAAAAAAAAAAAAAAAAAAAAAAAAAAAGAAAAAAAGAAAAAGAAAAAAAAATCCAACTTGTGATTTTGTTAATTTTCTCTATTGTTTTTCTATTCTCTATTTCATTAGTTTCTACTCCAGTGTTTATTTCCTTCCTTCCTCTTGCTATATCTTTTCATTTGTTTTAAAATATATGAAGTATCTGTGATATTCTTTTTAAAAAATTTGATTTGTGCTTTCACTCTTTTTGTTTATTTTCTTTCCTTCTTTATTTTATTTTATTTTCTTCCTTTTGAGACAAGGTCTTGCTCTCTCACCCAGGCTGTAGTGCAGTGGCATGATCACAGTTCACTGCAACCTCAAACTCCTGGGCTCAAATGATCCTCCTGCCCCAGCCTCCCTAGCAGTTGGGACAGCAGGCAGGTGCCATCATGCCTAGCTAATTAAAAAAATTAAAAAAAAATTTTTTTTGTGATGATGGAGTCTCACTGTGTTGCCTAGGCTGATCTTGAACTCTTGGGTTCAAGTGATTCTCCCATCTCTATCTCCCAAGATGCTGGTATTATCGATGTGAGCCACTGTGCCTGGTTTCTTTTTGTTTCTTAATAAATATTTCCCGAACTTTCTTAATTCTATTAGTCTTTTCAAAGAATCAATTTTTGGTTTTGTTAACTGCTCTTATTTTAATTATTTCCTTTCTTTTTATTTTCCTGTATTTATTCTGTTTGTCTTTTTTCAATTTTTAAACTCATTAAATCCCAGACTTTCTTTTTTCTCAATATAAATGATGATTTCATTTAATCTTATGAGCTTTGACATATAGTATTTTGTTTCTGTCAGGTTCCAAGTAATTTCTAATTTCTGCTGTTACTTCTTTTAATTATTTCAGAAGTGTTTATTTCTTAATTTCTCAACAAATAATATTTTTGTGTAAACCTTTTAATTTTTAAAATTGATTTTAGCTGAATTTCTAATATAATTTCCTTGTGGTCAGAGAATGTGGTTTGTATGATACCATCTTTAAAAAGATTTTTTCTTTTTGTTATTGGTTACAGCAGCAATAGGAAAAAACATTTTTATTCTTGCTTAATGACTTGATTTCTGGTCATTTTTCATAAATATATTCTGTGTGCTTGAAAATAATGTATCTTGTTTGTTGAGGGTAATGTTCGTGTATATGTTCATTTGTTCAAACTTTATAATTAATTTGTTTAAATCTAAATATCTACTGACTTTTTGGCTCTGAATTACTTAAAGATATGTGTTAGAATTTTTTTATTCATTGTGAATTTGTGAAATTCTCCTGATAGTTCTATAAGTGTTTGCTTTACATATTTTGAGACTATGTTTTCGGTGCATATGAGACTAGAATTGGTATAGCTTCCTGGTGAAAATTATCTTTTATATTTACATACAGACTCTCTTTATCTCATTTGGCCTTAAAATTTACTTTGTTTGTTATTAATATAATTATACCAGTTTTCATTAGTATTTGCTCTATATTCCTTTTTTCTTTTTCTTTCTTTCTTTTCTTTCCTTTTTTTTTCCTTTTGAGACAGAGTCTTGCTCTGTTGCCCAGACTGGAGTACAGGGGCATGAAGATGGCTCACTGCAGCCTTGACCTTCTGGGTTCAAGCAACCTTCCCACCTCCGCCTCCTGAGTAGCTGGGATTACAGGCATATGCCATTATGCCTGGCTAATTAAAAATTTTTTTTTGCAGAGACAGGGTCTTGGCATGTTGCCCAGGCTGGTCTCAAACTCCTGGCCTCAAGTGATCTTCCTGTCTCAGATTCCCAACGTCCTGGGACGACAGGCATGAGCCACTGCACTCAGCCTACATTATATATCTTTTGTATCCGTTTGCTTTCCACTTTTCTGTAACTAGTCTTGTGTTTTAGACTTTTCTAGTACATAGCACATAGGCTTAGAAATTTTTTTTTTTTTGGCCAGGTGCAGTGGCTCACGCCTGTAATCCCAGCACATTGGGAGGTCGAGGCAGGCAGATTGCTTGAGCCCAGGAGTTCGAGACCACCCTGGACAACGTGGTGAAACCCTATCTACACATACACACACACACACAGACACACATATACACACACACATCCAGGCATGGTGGCACACATCTGCAGTCCCAGCTATTTGGGGGACTGAGGTGGGAGGACTGCTTGAGCCCAGGAGGTCAAGGCTGCAGTGAGCCATGATCGTGCCCCTGCACTTAGCCTGGGTGACACAGCAAGACCCTGTCTCAAGAAAACAAAAATTTAATATGGGTATAAAGAGAGAGAGAAGTGAGGCCCAAGGAGGGTGGTGTCAAGGTTCTAGAGAACAGGAGACTCATAACACTGGGTACTGAGACAAAACATCAACCTCAAAACATCCTACTCCACCTCTCCCTGACTCTAATCCCTCTCCCTTCTCTGGGGACCTCATTCTGCGAGTCCTGACCCTCTCCTCTGGTGACTCTACTGAGAATATAAAGCTCAATCTTCTTTACCTTTACGGTAAAAATCTTTGGCATAATTCTCTCTTTCAGCTGCTGCCTCATCTCTCTCTTCGCCTGCACTGGCAAGTTTCTCCAAAAGTTACTCCTGCCTGTTTTACCACACAGTTGCCCAATCCAGATATGTAGGAATTATGCTTGGCTCTTGCTTCTGTTCTCCTCATCAAATGACTCAGAAAGTCTTTTTAATTCCATCTCAAAAATAGATATGGATTTGAAATCTGTTCCACCTGCTGCTCTCTCTGCCACTGCTGTGACATGGGTATCCATCATCTCTTGCCTGGACCTCTGAACCCCCTCCTGGGAATGGATTTCTGATCCTTTCACAAGCTGACAGTGATCATCTTCTCCTGTCTGAGTCCTCACACCCTTACCTGTTCCCCAACCAAAGCTTTCTGGGATTTCCTGAGGTTTGGGAACTCCAAGTCCTTCAACCTGAGTTACACGGGACACCCACACACTCTCCAACTCCCATAGCCCCAGCTCCTGAGATTAGACCAGAGAAGTGACTCATTTGCATTGGGTACCATCCCCAGAAATGCTCTGCCACCGTGGCACTTTAGGGTCTGATGCTGGAGGCTGGCATGCTGAGCTCTGGGGACAGCCTCCCAGAAGCCCAATTAGTCTGGGTTGATTGAAACTTGCTATTGGCAATCTCCATAATCAGACAGGTTTCCTGCTGCAAGTCAATCCCTTGGGTGTTCCTGACTGTCCCAGGTGTTTTTCTTACCCTTAAGGAGGCGTGGAATTGGATTATGTGACTCAGTATCCCAAGAAGTTCCTTGTTCTTGACTCCATAGAAATAATGATATTGTTGGCCAGGTGCGGTGGCTCACGCCTGCTATACTAGTACTTTGGGAGGCCAAGGTGGGTGGATCCCCTGAGGTCAGGAGATCAAGACCAGCCTGGCCAACCATAGTGAAACCCCATCCCTACTAAAAATACAAAAAAAGTCAGCCAGGTGTGGTGGCGGGTGCCTGTAATCCCAGCTACTTGGGAGGCTGAGGCAGGAGAATCGCTTGAACCCAGGAGGCGGAGGTTGCAGTGAGCCGAGATCGCACCACTGCACTCCAGCCTGGAGGACAGAGCGAGACTCCGTCTCAAAAATAAATAAATAAATAAAAAGAAATAATAATATTGCCCCAATGTGGGATGGAGAACAGACCTCAGAGTCCTCAACCAGAGGAAAGAAAGGGGAGTGTTACTTTCCCTCTACTTTTGGGTTTCTCAGCAGATGCACTACTGATGTTTTGGGCAGGACAAGTCTTCCTCCAACGGGACCATCACACTCATTGTAGGATATTTGTCATGCTTGGATCCTGCACACTAAATACTTACCCAGTCATCCCAATAACGCCAGATGCCCCCACATATTTCCAAATATTCTCTAGGAAGGTAGTTATGCCCCAAGCCTAATCCAAACACACCTAGTGGACATCCACAAGCAAGAAAGTCACTGAGATTACAGTGTGCTGAAATCATCTGATGATTTTTAGGCTTGTTTTGTCCACAGGACCTAGACCTTCTGCTATCTGAGATCAGTGTCTACGTTTGATTCATCTAGGTGTGAGGTGTGCCACTGTTCAGTAGAAATACAATGCAAGCAACAGAATTTAAAATTTTCTAGTAGCCACACTAGAAAAGTGAAACGAAACAGGTGAAATGAATTTCAATAACATTTTATTTCACTAAATATATCAAAAATACGATTATTTTAACATGTAGACAAGATTTAAAAGTTACTAATGACGTGTTTTACATTCTTTTGTGTACTAAGTCTTTGAAACCTGGAGTGTATATTATACTTACAGAAATCTTTTTTTTTATTATTATACTTTAAGTTCTAGGACACATGTGCACAACGTGCAGGTTTGTTACATATGTATACATGTGCCATGTTGGTGTGCTACACTCATTAACTTGTCATTTACATTAGGTATATCTTCTAATGCTATCCCTCCCCCCTCCCCCCACCCCACAACAGGCCCTGGTGTGTGATGTTCCCCTTCCTGTGTCCAAGTGTTCTCATTGTTCAATTCCCACCTATGAGTGAGAACATGCAGAGTTTGGTTTTTTGTCCTTGCGATAGTTTGCTGAGAAGGATGGTTTCCAGCTTCATCCATGTTCCTACAAAGGACATGAACTCATCATTTTTTATGGCTGCATAATATTCCATGGTGCATATGTGCCACATTTTCTTAATCCAGTCTATCATTGTTGGACATTTCAGGGATCTAGAATTAGAAATACCATTTAACCCAGCCATCCCATTGCTGGGTACATACCCAAAGGATTATAAATCATGCTGCTGTAAAGACACATGCACACGTATGTTTATTGCAGCACTATTCACAATAGCAAAGACTTGGAACTTACAGAAATCTTAACTCAGACTAGCCACATTTCAAGTGACCAATAGCCATGTGGCTAGTGGATACCATATTGGACAGCACTAGAAAGCTCTGTTCACTTACTTTCTCCCACAACTATTGTCTACTTTTTTCTCCCAATATTTTTTGTGTGTTTTCTTCATATTTCAAACATATAGAAAGGTTGAAACATAGGGAAAAGTTCAAACATATTTCAAACACACAGAAAGATTGAAAGAATTGTACAGTTGAATAGCCGTATACTTAACACTAGTCTCTACAATTGCTAACTGCTTGCTACATTTATCACATATCAATTTGTCTATCCAACCATCTCCCCATAACATTTTTTGATTATTGTCTACTTTTTAGAAGTGTTTCTTTTTATGTGTGTGTAGGATAGGTTGAAAACCCACTCAGGAAATTATTATCTCTTTGAACATTGTTCTACAAAAGTTTAATCAGGAGATTTTTCAAATTTCAGGACAAAAGAACTTGAAAGCTTCTCTCCTTTTCCTCTTTATTATCCTCTTATGCCTGTGTTCTGATTTTCTCTCCTGTGGATTCTCAGAGACATGACTTCTCTTTCCCATCAGAGAGCAAGCTTTCTGAGTGAAGCATCATGTTCAGTTACATCTCTCAGTCTAGCCCAATGTTGTTCTGGGTTAGAGGTAGGCTTTGGGGTCAGGCAGGTCTGCACTTGATTCTGGCTCTGTCGTTTACTACTGCGTGACCCAGAGTGGGTGCTTTATTTATTTGTTTGTTTACTTTTGGAGACAGAATCTCACTGTATCCTCCAAGTTGGAGTGCAGTGTCGCGATCTTGGCTCACTGCAACCTCTGCCTCCCAGGTTCAAGCGATTCTCCTGCCTCAGCCTCCCAAGTAGTTGGGATTACAGGTGCTGGACACCACACCCGGCTATTCTTTTGTATTTTTCGTAGATAATGGAGTTTCGCCATGTTGGTCAGGCTGGTCTCGAATTCCTGACGTTAGGTGATCCACCCACCTTGGCCTCCCAAAGTGCTGGGATTACAGGTGTGAGCCCCCGTGCCCGGCAACAGTGAGAGCTTTAACTCTCTAAGCCTCCTATGTAATGTCAGGACAATACGTTTGTTGTGAGATTTAAATGAGATACATTTGAAAGCGTAATTATTCTAGCAATTATTAAAATAGGGAGGAAAAGGAAAAGAGATTATTGCTTATAAATGACTTCTTTTGTGCTTTCTTTGTGAACACTTAGGTCCCAGAATTTACGCAGTGTGTTGTAATAATTTACATTTCTGTCTCCTGTCCTAGGTAAAAAGCTCTTGGAAGGCATGGATTGTCTTTTTTCTACCCAGCCTCAGCACCAGGCACAGAGTCAAGTTCAACCGATGTTAGTCACATCAATGAATATAATTCTAAGTGTCACAATTATCTTTAGATTATGATTTCAGAAAATTACAGAGACTTGAAAATCCAGAGAGCAATAAACCTTAGACTGCACAGATTCAATCTCTCTCCAGTTCTTCCTTCTTTGTGCATGAGGGCAAACTTAGGCTCAAGAAAGTTCACTGCGTTTACTGTATGTACATGTCTCAAAGCCCATGGACACGCTGTCCAGGGAGGGTGGGAGAAGCAGTCCCCTTGGATTAATCAGCTCCCACACATCCCCAAGGACAGCGAATCTAGGACACCTCTTCCACTTGTTGGCATCTTTTTTTTTTCCTTTTTTTTCGAGACAGAGTCTCTCCCTGTCACCCAGGCTGGAGTGCAGTGGCGCGATCTCGGCTCACAGCAACCTCTGCCTCCCGAGTTCAAGCAATTCTCTTGCCTCTGCCTCCCGAGTTCAAGCAATTCTCTTGCCTCAGGCTCCCTAGTAGCTGAGACCACAGACACACGCCGCCACGCCTGGCTAATTTTTCTGTATTTTAGTAGAGACGGGGTTTCACTGTGTTGCTCAGGCTGGTTGCAAACTCTTGAGCTCAGGCAATCCGCCCCCATCGGCCTCCCGAAGTCCTGGGATTACAGGCATGAGCCACCGCGCCCGGTCGGCATCTTTAAAATGACACCAGTGAAGCTTATTATTCTGGGGTCTAGCTGCTCTCTTTGCTGGTGAATGGGGTGGATCACTTGGCTGGGATGCAGACCTGTTCTACTTGGTGGGTGTGCTTTCTGAATATTTTTCTAAAGGTGCTATAACTTTTGTTGCTTTCATTATTATACAAGTAAAATGTTTATTGTTGCAAGTTTTAGAAATGTAGAAACGCCAAATAAAAAGCAGTCACCTGCAAACTCACTGCTCAGAGGAAGCCCTGTTAAGATTGCGTCATGTAGCTCTTCAGACTTCTGTCTGTGTGTGTTTATATGTGTAACACAAACATTGCCAGCACTAACCACCCTGCATGTACAAATGAGGTCACATTTTAATGAATACCTAGATTTTGTAGACCATACTCCCCATCCAAATAACATCAGTGCCTCAGTGTATTCACCTCTAGCCCTGTCTTCCTGTAGCCTTCTCCATTTATTTTTGAAGCTCCCTAGTAGCTGCCACACACATTTTGTACTTCATGCCTCTCTTCTCTCTCCTTCCCATCATCCCTTGGGGCCAGAAGGAACCAGGCTTCTCCCAGGCCTGGATATCATGGCCTCCGTCTACCTTAGAGCTTCAAACTTCGGCTACATGGCTGTCGCATGTGGAATAGGGGAGCTTTCTACATTATGGGAGATCTGCATGGGCTGGGTCCTCATTTGGTTCTTGATTCAGTATGTTGAAAAGGAGAGAAAAAAGAATTTGGAAAATCCTCTTAGGAAACGGCTTGACTTGCAGGGCAAAGGCCAATTTTGAAGGTCAAAGATTGCATGCATATTAAACTCCTTCTCCTTGCATTCTTTTTGTAATAATTCAACTCTCTCTCCAGGCGAATGCTCTGCAACAACTAGGAAGAAACTTACATATTTGGAAAAGTAACTTTAAAAAGCAGGTTATCAGTCTAGGCAACATAGCGAGACCACCTCTCTACAAAGAATAAAAAAGTTAGCCAGACGTGGTGGCACACAACTGGAGTCCCAGCTACTTGGGAGGCTGAGGCAGGAGGATTGTTTGCGCTCAGGAGGTCAAGGCTGCAGTGAGCTGTGATCATGCCACTGCACTCTAGCCTGGGCAACAGAGCAAGATTCTATCTCAAAAAAAGTATATTAATACTTTTCAAAAATATTACCTCTATAGCGTATAAGAATTTATTTAACAGATGCTTGTGGCAGGTTGTTTGCAAGTCTCACAGGAGCCATATCCACTGAAGTGTAGCCTGGACTATAATACGGGCTCCTCCCTTTCAGACACACGGTGTGGCGCTTCAGTTAGGTCTTCTTTCACAGCTGTCAGTGAAGAGCTGCTTTTTCGTTTGTTCATGTTGGTCTTCCACATCTCTTGTTAAGTTTATTCTTGTTTGTTTTTAGAAGTTTTATATTCTTTGTTTTAAATATCAGTAATGCCTTCATTCTGTTTTTGAATTAGTTATTACTGTTATGTAGGAAAATCACTGATTTTGTATTTTTTTAATTTTAGAATCTAAATTTATTATTATTATTATTTAGAGATGGGGTTTCATCATGTTGGCCAGGGTGGTCTTGAACTCCTGGCGTCAAGTGATCTGCCCATTTCAGCCTCCCAAAGTGCTGAGATTGTGGGCATAAGCCACTGCTCCTGGTAAAAATTTTAAATTAAGTTTTATTTAAAAATTTGAATGTTTAAATTAACTCTTATTAGTGTTAATAGTTCTCCAGCATATTCTTTCAAGTTTTCTAGATACATAATCAGATCATCTCCAATATTTCTACCTTTTATTATATGTTGTTATTGTATTAAGCTAACTAAAAATGGTGGAAGTAAGCATTCTAGCTTGTTCCTGGTTTCATTGGGAATCTCAAAGTGCTGGGATTACAGGCCTATTTTTTTTCACCATTAATCATGATGTTGACTATTGGTTTGAGATATTTTTCCTTTTAATAATGTTAAGAGAGTATCCTCCTAATAGTACACTTTTTTTTTTTGTTTTACTCATTTGCAACACAGGAGTACCTTGGAGATACTGCAGGTTCAGTTCCAAATCACTGCAATAAAGTGAGTCACATCAATTTTTTGGTTTCCCAGTGCATAAAAAATTATGCTTACACTATCCTGTAGTCTGTTATGTGTGCAATAGCATTATGTCTAAAAAGTACATATCTTAATTTAAAAATACGTTATTGGCTGGGTGCAGTGGCTCACACCTGTAATCCCAGCACTTTGGGAGGCTGAGGTGGGTGGATCATGAGGTCAGGAGTTCAAGACCAGCCTGGCCAACATAGCGGAACCCCGTCTCTACTAAAAATACAACAACAACAAAAAATTAGCCGGGTGTGGTGGCATGCACCTGTAGTCCCAGCTACTCCAGAGGCTGAGGCAGGAGAATCATTTGAACCCTGGAGGCAGAGGTTGCAGTGAGCCGAGACCACACCATTGCACTCTGGCCTGGGCAACAGAGTGAGACTCCATCTCAAAAAAACAAACAAACAAAAACCTTATTGCTAAAAAATGCTAATGATCACCTGAGTCTTCAGTGATTTGTAATATTTTCGCTGGTAGAGGGCTTTGCCTTCACGTGGATGGCTGCTGACTGACCAAGGTGGTGATTGCCGAAGGTTGAGGTGGCTGTGGCAATTTTTAAAAATAAGTTGTTAATAAATTTTGCCATGTTGATTGAGCCTTCCTTTCACAAAAGATTACTTTGCCCAGATTCATCAAAGGAATCACTCTGTATGGCAGCTATAGCCTTACAAAATGCATTTCTTAAATAAGATGACTTGAAAATTGAAATTACTCCTTGATTCATAAACTGCATTATGGAAGTTGTGTTAGTAGGCATGGAAACAACATTTATCTCCTTATACATCTCCATCAGAGCTCTTGAATGACCAGGTGCGTTGTCAATGAGCAGTAATATTTGGAAAAGAATCTTCTTTTCTGAGTAGTAGGTGTCAACAGTGGGCTTAAAATATGCAGTAAACCATGCTGTAAACAGATGTGCTGTCATCTGAGCTTTGTTTTTTCTTTTATAGAGCACAGGCATCTATAAATCAATACAGTGGATTTAGCATAATTCTTAAGGGCCCTAGGATTTTGGGAATGGTAAGTGAGCATTGGCTTCCACATAAAGTCATCAGCTGCAATAACCCCTAACAAGAGAGTCAGCCTGTCCTTTGAAGCTCTGAAGCCGGACATTGAATTCTCTCTAGCTGTGAAAGTCCTAGATACCATCTTATTCCAATAGAAGACTGCTTCATCTACATTAAAAATCAGTTATTTAGTGTAGCCACCTTCATCGAGTATTTTAGGTAGACCTTCTAGATAACTTGCTGTAGCTTCAGCATCACAAAAGTACAAGTGCTGCCTCACCTTGTACTTTTATGTTATCAAGATGGCTTCTTTCCTTAAGCCTCTGCTAGCATCGAACTTTTCTTCTGCGGCGTCCTCACCTCTCTCAGCCTCCATAGAAATAAAGAGCGTTAGGTATTGCTCTGGATTAGGCTTTGGTTTCAGGGAATGTTGTGGCTGGTTATCCTTTTATCCAGACCACTCAAACTTTCTCCATATCAGCAATAAGGTTGTTTCGCCTTCTTATCACTCATGTATTCACTGGAGTAGGACTTTTAGTTTCCTTCAGGAACTTTGTCTTTGCAATCACAAGTTGGCTAACTGCTTGGCGCAAGAGGCTTTGCTTTCAGCCTGTGTTGGCATTCAACATGCCTTCCTCACTAAGGTTAATAATTTCTAGTTTTTGATTTAAAGTGAGAGACGTGACTTTTCCTTTCATTGAGCATTTAGAGGCCATTATAGGATTATTAATTGGCTTTATTTTGATATTGTTGTGTCTTAGGGAATAGGAAAACCCTAGGAGAGGAAGAGAGATGGAGGAAGGGCTAGTCAGTGAAGCAGCCAGAATACACACAACATTTATTGAATAATATTATACGGGTACAGTTCATCGTGCCCCAAAACAATTACAATAGTAATATCAAAGATCACTGACCACGGGCTACGATAACAGATATAACAATGATGAAAACATTTGAAATATGGTGAGAATTACTAAAATGTGTGACAAAGGGACATGAAGTGAGCACATGCTGTTGGAAAATAGTGTCGAAAGTCTTGCTCGAAGTGGGTTGCCACAAACCTTCAATTTGTTTTTGTTTATTTTTGAGACAGAGTCTCACTCTGTCACCCAGGTTGGAGTGCAGTGGTGCAATCTCAGCTCACTGCAATCTCTGCCTCCCAGGTTCAAGCAATTATTGTGCCTCAGCTTCCTGAGTAGTTGGGATTACAGGTGCAAGCCACCATGCCTGGCTAATTTTTGTATTTTTAGTAGAGATGGGGTTGGCCTCACCATGTTGGACAGGCTGGCCTCAAACTCCTGACCTCAAGTGATCCATCACCTGGGCCTCCCAAAATGCTGGGATTGCAAGCATGAGTCACTGAGCCCAGCCCAAACCTTCAATACGTTAAAAGGAAAAAAAAAAAAATAAAGCAATATCTGTGAAGCACAATAAAAATGAGGTATCCCTGTATTTATCAGGAATGCATAGTGAATTTTATTAACTACTTTTTGACATCTGTTGAGATGATCATATGGTTTTACTTTTTTAACCTATTAATATAATTAATTGCAACATATTTTTAAAATATGAAACCACCCTCACATTCCTAGAATAAATTTATTTTATGGCGTGTTCGTCTCCCAATGTTCTGCTAGGGATATAACATAAATTTGTTAGAATTCTGAGATTTGGGACAGGTGCGGAGGCTCACGCCTGTAATCCCAGCACTTTGGGAAGCTGAGGTAGGCAGATCACGAGGTCAAGAGATCGAGACCATCTTGGCTAACACAGCGAAACCCCATCTCTCCTAAAAATACAAAAAATTAGCCAGGTGTGGGGGCATGTGCCTGTAGTCCCAGCTACTCAGGAGACTGAGGCAGGAGAATCGCTTGAACCCGGGAGGCGGAGGTTGCAGTAAGCCAAGATCATGACACTGCACTCCAGTGTGGATGACAGAGCGAGATTCTGTCTAAAAAAAAAAAAATTCTGAGATTTGTAGTGTTTTTGTGATATGATTCTTATATTTCGTATCAGGTTACGCTAGTTTTATAAAGTAAGTTATATGAATTTAAAAAATAAAAAAGGGTCTCTTTATTTTTTGAAACAGTTCAAACAGCTCCTGTTGTGGTTTGTAGGATTATTTTCTTTACTCCTTTTGTTTTTTAAAAAAGTAGACTTTATTTTTTAGAGCAGTTTTAGGTTCACAGGAAATTTGAGTGGCGACTACAGAGATTTCCCATATGAATCCCCTGTCCGCTATTACCAGCGTTCCACAACACAGAGGTACATTTGCTGTAATCTACTCTATGTTGACACATCATCACCTAAAGGCCATCGTTCACGTTAGGGTTCACTCTTGGTGTTGTACATTCTACGGATTTTGACAAATTTCGAAATGACATGTATCCACTACCATAGTGTTTTATAGAATAGTTTCACTGCCTTAAAAAATTCCCTGTGCTCTACCTCCTGCCTCCTTCCAGCCCCTGGCAACCACTGATCTTTCTACTGTCTCCATAGTTTTGCCTTTTCCAGAATGTTAAATAGACGGAATCACACATATGTAGCCTTTTCAGATTGGCTTCTCTCACTTAGCAACATGCATTTAAGTTTCCTCCATGTTTTTTCATGACTTGAGAGTTCATTTCTTTTCAGTGCTGAATGCTGTTCCATTGTCTGGTGTACCACAGTTTATTTATCCATTCACCTGCTGCTTCCATTCACCATCTCAGTTGCTTCCAAATTTTGTCAATTATGAATAAAGTTGCTATAAACATCCACATGCAGATTTCTGTGTGAACAAAAGTTTTCAGCTAATTTGGGTAAATTCCAAGGAGTGTGAGTGCTGGTAAATAGTTAGAAACAGTAAATAGCTGGTAGAGTGTGTTTAGTTTTATATGAAAATTCAAAGTGTTTTCCACGATGGTTATACCATTTGGTTTCTCTTTATTGTTTTAATGTTAAAATTTTACCTGGATATAACTAGATGATCTGGCCTCTTTAAATAGTTTCCTTAAGCGGGGTGTGGTGGCTCACACCTATAATCGCAGCACTTTGGAGGCCAAATTGGGAGGATTGCTTGAACCCAGGAGTTCAAGACCAGCCTGGACAACATGGCAAAACACTGTCTCCACAAAAAAATTAAAAAAAAATTAGCCAGCATGATGGGATCCGCCTGTAGTCCCAGCTACTTGAGTGGCTGAGGTGGGAGGATCACCTGAGCTCAGGAGGTCGAGGCTGCAGTGAGCCAACTGTGATTGTGCCACTACACTCCAGCCTGGGTGACAGAATGAGACCCTGTCTCTAAATAGATAGATAGGTAGATAGATAGATAGTTTGCTGAGTACTAAGTCACTTTTTGATCTAAGGAGTTAATTCTTCAAGTCAGGAAATTTTCTTTATATTTCTTTCATGATTGTTTCTCCATGGGCTCTATTTTCTATTTCTGGAATGCCTCTTATATAGGTGTATTTGATTTCTGGATTTTTCTTTTCTTTCTCTCTCTTTTAATCTATTTATTTATTTCTGAGTTATAGGGAAGGTTCTCGAAGCAATCTTTCCAGATTTGGTTTTTAACTGGAAAATAAATTTCCTGTTTTTGCATATTTTCCATATTCATACATAGACTGACTTTTGGAATTGTATTTACAATATAAATTACGGAATTTTACTGTTTTTGTTTCTTAGATTCTAGTTACCCTAATGATAAAGATACAACAACTTACATCTTTTTTTGTATGTCTAGATATTATTACATATTTGTTCACTTTATGGAGGGACCTAGATCTACATATGTTTGGAATTGAGATTTGAAATGGGCCCTCTGAAAGATATATAGATCATTTTCAAACATGTTGGTTCCAGGCAATGGGAAAAGAAGAAAAATGGAATATTTATAGTTTAGTTTTCTAGATTGGGAGATCCCATCGACCATGATTAGGGCAGGGAGAGCTTCTGAGAACAGAAGAGAAATTTGCTGTTCTGCTCTGCAACTTGTTTTCACTATTTGTTGAGGTAGTCCAAGGTTGGCTGGAAGAATGTCCCCCCTTCTCTAACTGGCACGAGCACCTGGGTTAGAAACCTGCTGGCCAATGTCCCTACTTTTCTGTGCAAACCAAAAGACGAACTGAGCCTTGGCTACCTTCTCTGTGAGTAGGCATTCGCAGTTCCCAAGGTTGCTCAATTTGTTTCCCACTTATGCCCATCTCAGCCTTGTTCCTAGTCCTGGCTGTCTACTATGGGGCTTTAGGGAGGCTCTCCTGGGGCGTATCCTCCATTATTTCCCAGGAATGTCCTTCTTTAGTCAATACACCCATCAGCTTGGCTCCATTTGTACTGTATCTTGTTGAAATTCCTTAAAGTTTGTGGGCCAGTAATTTGATTTTTTTTATTGATTTCTGGTGTGGAATAGGATTTTCCCTCTTTTGCCTCTTTGTCTATTTTAATAGGAACTTGGAATAGAGAGGATTTAAATGCATGGGTACAAATTATGATCTATAAACAACCATCAGATACTGTAACTTTTGACAGGTCAGAATACAAAACTGATTTATTTACAGTGTCACCACTAGGTGGTGCCACCAATTAGTGAAAACAATGTGGTTGCTATGGCTAGATTGCCAAGAACCACCTGCAGCTACTACAAGCAAAAGTTTGAGTTGTCTGGAACTTGTATTCACCTGTGCATATTTACATGTGTGTGTGCACACACAATTATTGGTGTATGAGTTTTCCTACAGAGCAATGTTGATTTACAAGCATGTGCATGAGTCTGTGTACCCTGGAAATATGGGCATGAAGCTAAATAATATGAGTTTCAAAAAGCTTACCCATCAGCTGTGTGGTCTAGAACTCCCGTTCCTTGGCTAGGAAGTCCCAACCCTGGGGAAGAAATACAATGACAAGCTTTTCTGAGGCGCGGGATCCGGAAATACAGCCACAGTGTCCTTAAAGTTATCAGTCCTGCAAACCCTTGTGTACAGTGTACAGTCAAGCCTCCAAGAAGGTCTCTGTCACTTTTTTTTTTTTTGAGACAGGGTCTTGCTCTGTTGCCCAGGCTGGAGCATAGTGGTATGATCTCAGTTCACTGCTGTCTCAACTCCCCAGGCGCAAGCAATCCTCCTGCCTCAGCCTCCTGAATAGCTGGGATTATAGACATGTGCCACCATGCTCAGCTAATCTTTTGTAATTTTTAAAGAGACAGGGTTTTGCCATGTTGCTCAGGCTGGTCTTGAACTCCTGGGCTCAAATGATTCACCCCCCCTCCGCCTCCCCAAATGCTGTGATTACAGGCTACTGCACCTGGCTGTGTCACTTCTTAACATTTATGCCTGGTATTCCATTATTGGAACGCTAAGCATGGGGGAGTTATTTTTATCCTACTGATCAAGGTCATTGCCAAGGTCTGATTGCAAAAATTCAAAACATTGCAAACTTAGGCATAAATGGGTTAAGTCACGGAGGACTGTATTCTCAATGGCTGTCCCTCATTGCCCCCATGAGTGCCCAAAGCATCTAATCAAATGTTCACTTTGGGATCCTACTACCCAGATGGGGAGTGAACCTGCACCTAATGAAACAGATGTCATGTGTATGTGTATGTGTTAGGGGGCCCCCCAACCCCCGCGCCCTCCAGGTTTATTCGCATCTCCACCTCATCTTCCCACTGTCTCTGTGGAAGGCCCTGCTGATCTCAGGCTTTCACTCTGGACAGCTCCCTCACTGCAGGGACAGTACTCTGTTGAGTACCTGCTGTCTAGATTAGCACACAAGGCCGGGGGAACTTAGGGAAGTCTTTCCCTTCTCTGGCCTCAGTTTCTCCATCTGTCAGTGAAGGCTGGATCTGGGTGATTCCAAGGGGCCCTTTTTGCTGATTGAAGTTCTTCAGGTTCATAGTTGTAAGGTCCTGCCCCGCTGCCAGCGGCTGGTGTGGGGTGGGAGTCTTCTTGGAGAAGTTCTGAGGACGAAAATCCCCTGTTTGGCTTCCTCCTCCTCCTCACAGCAGACTTCCCTGCTTAACTTCCCTAGGGAAGGCAGCCAGGCTCCCAGGGCCCCAGGAGTCTGCAGGAGGAGTTCTTATTCCAGCATCATTAAAAGTTCAAGTGGCTCCCCCAAGGGCCAAAGAAGTGCCGGGATTCATTAAACCTGCTGCCCCCTGAGCCCAATTTGGTTGAAGGGAATGTTTAGCCTTTTCATCTGCTGAGGGTTTTCATTAAGGGTTTCAGGCCTCCCTGAGAGAACTCACCTCAGATTGAGGTCAGAGGGGGAAGGGTCCCTGGAGGTCACTTCTTGCCCTGGGAGTTCTGCAGAGGAGACAGGCTGGGTCAGGGCGAGGGGTTTGCCCAACATCACAGGGTGGAGGTGCCACCAGAACTCAGAGAACCAGCCCTGCGGTGTCTGCTGACATTCCTCCAGGTGGCGGGGAAGTGAGTCTAGAGGGAGGGGCTGGGGACTCAGCCTGGAGGGACCCTGCAGAGGCAGACACAGAGCTGGGGCTTTGGGGAGCCCCGCTGCATGTGAGGAAGGGCTTGGAGAACAGCCCAGCATGCCCACAGCAGAAAGGGTTGCCAGAGAGACAATGAGCACCTGTGGCTGAGGCCTGTCAGCAGGATGGGGCGGCGCCTCCCAGGAGGAACACAGAGGATCTGGGCCTAGCGGGTGGGCTTGGAGGGAGAGTCAGTACCGCTCAGATCCTGCCGCTCTGTAAATGCTCCACTGGGTAGGACTGGCACTCACCACTGCTGGGCAGGGAGGGTGTGACAGAGCAAGGAACATGCCATTTATGGCCAGTTGAGACTGCTGAACTGGGCCTGTGCCTGCCCTCTCTGAGCTCAGTGGCCTCCTTCTTGCCTCCCAGCAAACTTGGGCGGACACCCAGACCCTCCTGCCTCCCAGCACAAGCCGGATGGAGGACCTCCCTGCATGGCAAAATCTGCCTGCGGTGCCTCCCTGAGCTTCTCAAGCTCACTGAGCTCAGGATGGCTCATCTGACAGAGCCTGACTCAGCCCCGGAGGGCACTGCAGGCTGCAGGACAGGGAATCACAGACTCTCAGAGGACAATGTCTCCTGAGCCATGGAGTCCATTGCAGTAATATCAATGGCAAACGTGTGACAGGAGCTGGTGTTGCTGATTTATGCATCTCAACTCCTTTAGTCCTCAGAACGCCCTATTAAGGACGGAAGTGTTAGCAGCCATTTTACAGAAGAGGAAACAAAGGACAGAGAGGTTAAGTAACTTGTGCACAATCTCACAGCAAAAGAGTTGTCTGGCTCCAAAGCCCGTGTTGTTCATCTCTGTTCCACACAGTCTCTGAGAGGAGACTGAAACCCGGAGAGGGAAAGTCACCGAGCCAGGGAGCAGGAGGATTTCTTTCCTCTAGACTCAGGGCTCCTCCCTCAACCAGATCCATCCTGACAGCTCCTCTGTCTCCACCCGGCCTCCCTGCCAGGCCTCCTCAGAGTTAACAGCAGCCTGGCTTCACCCTTGGCCAGCAGTTGCAAGTCCAAACAGGCTTCGCCCACATTCCCTGGCTGCTCTCCAGCCCGCAGCGGAGACAACAAAGTTCAGTGACTGAGAGGGCTGAGCGGAGGCTGCTGAAGGGGAGAAAGGAGTGAGGAGCTGCTGGGGAGAGAGGGACTGTCTGGCTCCCAGATGCTGGGCCTCCTGGGGAGCACGGCCCTCGTGGGATGGATCACAGGCGCTGCTGTGGCGGTTCTGCTGCTACTGTTGCTGCTGGCCACTTGCCTTTTCCATGGACGGCGGGACTGTGACGTGGAGAGGAACCGTATAGCTGCAGGGGGAAACCGAGTCCGCCGGGCCCAGCCTTGGCCCTTCCGGCGGGGGGGCCACCTGGGAATCTTCTACCATCACCATCATCCTGGCCACGTATCTCACGTGCTGAATGTGGGCCTCCACCACCACCACCCCCGCCACACCCCTCACCACCTCCACCACCACCACCACCACCACCACCACCACCCCCACCGCCACCACCCCCGCCACGCTCGCTGAGGCTGCTGCCGCCGGAGCCTATGGACAGCTGCTGCCCCTGCCCTGCCATCCGTTCCCAGGACAAGTGGACCCCACGTTTCCATGTGGAAGGATGCGACTCTGGGGTGAATGAGGGGAACAATGGCCTGGGGCTTGCTCTGGCTGCATTTGCATGCTATGCCCCAGTGTACTATGGCAGCAGAGAACAGAAGAACACTGAGGCCTGAAGTGCTGAAGGGTTTGGGGAGTGGAGAGTAAGGGTGCTCTTTTGGGGCTGGACAGCCCACCTTGTGACTGTAACTACCAGTGAGCCCAAGAAGTGACAAGGGTGTCTTGGCAGAGCCAGCACACAAGTGGATGTGAAGTGCCCATCTTGACCTCCTCATCAGGCCGCTGAAAGGCCTCTGGCAGGCGGGGCACTGGGAGAGGCCCTGAGAATGTCCTTTTGGTTTGGAGAAGGCAGTACGAGGCTGCACAGTCAATTCATCGGTGCCTTAGTCCAAGAAAATAAAAACCACTAAGAAGCTTTTGTGAAGAGGCTCTTGATTGCAGCGGGAGGGAGCTGCCCGGCCTGTGTCCTCATTGCCCTGGGACCTCCCTCTCTGATGGGAAGTGTGTGCCTGGAGCAGGCAGCTTCTGTCTGGGTCTTAGGGGCTGGTTGTGGAGTGGGAAGAATTGGGTGGGCTCTTTCTGAGCTCTGAGGGAGGATTCAGGGTTTGCACAAAACCCTGTCCACAGCAGGTCCTGTGTGCACCAGCAGGGCTCTGGCCTTCCATGGGACAGTCCAGGGCCTTGGGGAGAGGAAGGTTGGAGCCACTGTGAGGCTCGCTTCCCAGGGCTCTGCCCCTGTACTCTTTTCAGCCCATGTCCGGGGCAGACTGAGCTCTGAAACTCGAGGAAGCCCCATCCACCAGCTGCCTTGAATCCACTTTCCTTGGTAACTGGGTCAGGGTTTCTTCTCCAAGCCTTGTGTCTTCAGCCATCCTGCCCCAGTTGGTGCCTGTGCGTGGTGGGAGGGCTGGGAGGCAGCGAGTGGAGTTTTTTAAAGTGGAGTCTGTGGTGCTGGGGTGCAGGGTGTTGGATGGCCTTGGGAGAATGCTGGGGTCTCACTGTCCTCTTCTCTGCAATGGGTTGGATAACAGAGATGCCCCCTTGCCAAAGCCTGGAGGCTCGTTGGAATATGCTCTGTGAACAGCTGGTGGGATCCACAGCGAGGGAGGAAGTCTGGCTCTGAGGCCTTCAGCCTGTGCCTGTGAGATGAGGTGGGAAGTCGGGGGAGATGAGGACTGGGGGCCAGGAGAGGCAGTGGGGAGGGGCTGGAGAGCAGGCCAGAGAGTCAGGGGCCTGGTGACTCACGGGAACAGAATGTCCTCTTTCCTTTCTATTTCCCAGTGGATTCTCTGTGAGGGCTGGAGGAGGAGGGTGTGAGAGAGAGAAGGAGCCAAATTCACACTGATTTCCTCCACCTTAGGTTTCTGGGTTGGGAAAGTGGACCCTAGGCTGCCATGCAGTGTTGATTTTCTCTGCAGTGTCCTTCAAATCCACCCCCTTCTCCATTCCCATGCCTTGCCTAGCCCAGCCCCCTCCATCTCCCTCCTGGATTCCTGCCAGGACTCCTCTGGCTGCTCCCTGCAGCCCTGCCCCTTTCCCAAGTATCTCCAGGCTGATTTCACAGATGAATCAAAGACGGAGAGGAGGTTCCCTGAAAGCCGGAAACAGGAAAGGAAGCCTATGCAGGGCAGGAGAGAACTTGCTGAGCAATCGGCCTTTATTCCAGTTTAAAAATGAGGAACCACTCAGACAATCTGCAGGTGGCCTACAGCTGCATGCGCACAGGAAGAACAGGCAATGAGAAGTCAAAGGAACAAATGTTCAAGCTTGAGGCCTAGTCCCCTGATGCCCTCTATCACCCCAGTTAAGGAGGTGATGTTGGTAACTCAATCTGAAACCACAGGCCCTGCAGATCTGCCCATCGTCTCCTTCCTTCTGGCCATCCCAGTTAATACAAATAATCCAAGGAACTGGCTTCCTGTTGCAGCCCACAGCCTGCTCCATGTGGAGGAGGAGCCCACGGCCCAGCTGGTCTCATCATCTCAGAAAAGGGACAGATTGAGAATACGACAGGCCATCGCTTGCTCTGAAAAGCTGCTCTCCCACTCTGTGCAAAGTGCCAGTTTCCTAATACTGGTTCTAAAGCAAGTTCCCTTGGGCCTTGGAGAAACTGAAAAGGCCCCAGGCTGTGTGAACTTGGGCCAGCCCTCTGCCCTTTCTGGCACTTTGCACCCAGATCAGTAAAATCACAGAATCAGATGGTCACTCTGTGGTCCCACGGTAACTGGAAAGTGCACTGAGCTAGGAGTGGAGGAAGGGCGGTCCCCCCTCAGCCACTGCTGCTTCTGTTAACATGGCTAATTCAGAATGGGCTACAGGCAGGTCATGTAACCTCTATGACCACAGGATCTTTATCTATAAAATGGAGGCTGTACTGCTATCGCTATGCAGGGGTGCTGGGGAGGTTATATGAGATCATGTCTGGTGAGGTCCCATGCCTGGAGTTATTGTTCTCACGACTCTGTTTCCCAGAATAGGGACAAAGTGAGGCTACTAGTCCAGTCTCCTTTCTAGAAGTGGTGGGGGTCTCAGGAGGTGTTGGGTGTGAAAGGGCTCTGACCTGGCAGACTAACTCAGTTGCCTGGGCCTAGCTTATTCCCCTGACCTCCCGGCAGGGAGCAGGGTGGAAATGGCCTGGGGTGCGCCTGGTGGGGCAGGATAACTGCTGAGCGGGGGTTGGACAGCTGCAGTGTGGGTCCTGGGCCCTCGCTCACAATTGGAGGAAAGAATTCAGGAAGTGTTCACAGTTGCTCAGACATCTTGGAGCCAAGTTCCAAGTGGGACGGAGGCTGCAGCACCCAGGGAGGAACGCCAAGGTCCCTGGGACAGCCACCAGTCCAGGAGGTCGCAGCACCAGGTACAGCCAGGGCTGGCCCTTGGGAAGCCCAGGGTAAGTCTTCATAGTACAAGAGTGTGAGCAACGGGCTGAGCAGGCAGCAAAGAGGGCGGGTGAGGCCAGCACCTAAGAAGGCTCTTCCGGGACCTCTGGGTAAACAGCCCCACAGTCATGGACAGGGCAGGGATTCCCGGGGAAGAACACGATACTCTATCTAAACTGCATGATCCCAGCGCCATGCAGAAAAGGAGGCCAAATGCAACCTGCCCCTGCCTCCAGCCCTCGCTGAAGGCCCTGGCACCTGGGGTGACCCGTGAGTGTCCCCTGCCTTGCCCAGAGCTGGCGCATGCCTTCCTCCCTCCTCATGTCCCTGCCCCCACGGGCTGGGGAGGCAGCAGATAGGCCAACTGAAGGACTGGCCCAAGGTCCCTCCTGGGGAGGAGCCGGGATACTCCTGCATCCACAGTAGGGGGAGTATTTTGTCTTTGGTCTGAGTGTAACTTGCTCTTGAAATCCTTAGGCGTCACGGGAGGGCCAGGGCTGGCTAGGCTGTCTCTGTGCGACGTCTTCTGACCCCTCCTCTCCACCTCCTCCGTGTCCAGGGAGTCTGTGCTCACGTCTTCCAGGACAGTGCTTCTTCTAGAAGCTGACATGGAGCTGACCACAGCTCTTGGAGGCCTGGCCTGAGGCTTAGAAAATAGACAGAGATCATCTGAGATTTGAGCAGTGGGGCCACGTGGCGGTGCCCGATGGCCTGGAGCAGGAGCAACCCAGGGACTCGGAGCAGCATCTTCTTAGGAGACAAAGGGAGAGCCGCCGGAGGAGCACCGGGCACCTGCGATCGCTAAGAGCCTCCTGTTCTGGATGGGAGCGAAGGCTCTGAGAGGACCTAAGGTTGCTCAGTGGGCCATGGAAACGGCAGTGATTGGGGTGGTGGTGGTGCTGTTCGTGGTGACTGTGGCCATCACCTGCGTCCTCTGCTGCTTCAGCTGTGACTCGAGGGCCCAGGATCCTCAGGGGGGCCCTGGCCGCAGCTTCACGGTGGCCACGTTTCGCCAGGAGGCTTCTCTCTTCACAGGGCCTGGTCGCCATGCCCAGCCAGTGCCGAGTGCCCGGGACTTCTGGACCTTCATGTGAGGCCTGAGTCCCCAGGATTTGCTGTGCCGATGGGTCAGATTCACCCGCCCCTCAGCAGGCCTTCCTGGGCCTTCCCCTCCTCCCAGGGCCTTCTCCCCGTCCTTCCCCTCCTGTACTGTGAACTTCCTGTCTCCTCCTATTCCAGCCTTCTCTGCCCTCTAGGCTTGGGGATCCTTGTTACTGGGACCCCTGACAGCCCAGCCAGGGTCGACCCACAGGATGGGGCTTAGGAGGGGTCTGAGGAGTGAGTGAACAGACACAGCGCCGGACTGCACAGTCGGCTGGCCTTGCGATCTACACCGGCCACTGAAATATCACTGGAATGTATTGTAAACGGTGTGCCTATGACTCCCACCTGAGCATGCAGCACCCTCGAGTGGCCATTTTTAGAAACCACTTCTTACTTGCTCTCCCAATTGATTACTTTTGCACATTGCACAGAACCCAACCTGGAGGCCTGCTCCCTGCCAGTTGCCTGAAATCAGCCCTAAAATTCTGAAACCAAAGAGGTGCTTCCTGGGAACAAGTGATTTACTTTAGATTTGAAAATGTATATCCTTTTATGGGCCTTTCCAAATCTGATTTGAAAAACCACAAAAGGAAACAGAAGAGAAAATAAGAGCCACAGAAAGTACAATATGTTTTATTGACAGGAAAGCCAGAAATAAGATTTTTTAAACATATTTTTAATGAGACTTTATTGCTATATTCCAACAGGTCACTTCTATTCTTAGAGAATGTGAATGACTTGTGTCACTTCAGAGTGACAGAAAAATCAGGAACCGAAAGATAATTCCAGACAAGTTAAAATGTTATGTTACATTCAGAGCTCTTGTTTTCATCACAAATAAGGAGATATTCAGTTTTTATTAACAGAAAACCCATTCTCCCGTGGCCATGGAATAAATGCTGTGCTATATTTAAGGAATTTGGTTTGAAGGGTGCAAAATTGTGAGCCTCCTGGCTCTTATGTCTGTGTCCAGCCCTGAATAGATGGCTCTCCCAGGACCTGTTTGTTGAGGAGGGCAGGACTGAGCTTTAGGGGGGCTCTGGCCTCTAAGGGTGTTCAGACAGGCTGCCCTTGCCATGTGGCTGCCACGGGAAGGGCTCTCAGAGAGAGTGGCTTGGAGCTGGAGAGGTGTGGGAGCTGGGACGAGGGGGGGAGGGGGGCAGGAACGGGCGGGGAGAGAGTGAAGCTGACAGAGAGGGAAGGGGAGGAGCATGGAGGACGGGGCTCAGCCCAGGTCCAGGAGGCCCTGGGACCATATTCTGGACACTCCTGACGCCAGCCCCGCACACAGGGCCTTCAGAGATGCACAGAGAAGGGAACTGGCACGTGTGGGGAGGCCCTGGAGATGGAGGGAAGAGAACTTTTGAGGGCTGTGTTCTCCAAAAGCAACAGTGAGACAAAGTTTGGGTGCAAGACATTTATCACCTTTAAAGGGAAGAAGGAAGAAGCAAGATTGGGTAGAGGAAGAAGTCAAACGGTGATGCAGGTCATTAATATCTCCACAGCTTTGCTCCATCTCTGAGTCCTTCTTCCCTCTCCCAGGGTCTAACCTCAGCCAGGGCAGCTCTCTGCAGCTGAGGCAGGCCTCGAAGTCCTTTCTTTCTGTTTTATTATTATTATTTCTTTTATTTTATTTTAGGAGATGGGATCTCACTCACTCTGCCACCTGGGCCAGAGTGCAGTGGTGTGATCATAGCTCACTGCAGCCTCGAATTCCAGGCTCAATCAATCCTCCCACATCAGCCTCCTGAGTAGTTGGGACTATAGGTGCATGCCACCATGCCTAGCTAATTAAAAAATCCTTTTCTTGTAGAGATAGGATTTCACTATGTTTCCAAACCTGGTCTCGAACTGTACTGGCCTCAAGTGATCCTCCCACCTTGGCCTCCCAAAATGTTGGGGTTACAGGTGTGAGCCATTGCATTTGGCCGAAGTCCTTCCTTTAAAGGGGACCTGGGCAGCACATCTCCATAGGAACTCAGTGGGGTCCTGTTCTTGGAATAACCTGAACTGGTCAGAGGTGGGTGAGTGTGTCCAGACACAAAGAAAAACCTGGGCACAGGAGATTCATGATGGGAGAGACGGCTGTGCAAGATCTGGAAGGGAGAAGAGTGGGCCTCAGTCTCCCCCTCTCCTCAGCCAGAGTCAGCTCTACTCCAGCTCAGGCACCCTTCACCAGGAGCCAGGCCCAGGGCTCTGCTCTTGTACTGTGTGGTCACAGCGCTCACTACGTCGGTCCGGGAGGGTCTGCAGGCTGGAATCACAGGGCCGTGGAAACAAAGTGCTGATGAAGTGGGCATGGGGAGGGAGCCCGGCTTCCCTCTGCAGGAGAATGCTGTCTGCCAAGCCCGGCATGCTCTTCATTTATTCACTGGCCCATCTGCTCACCCATCCACCCACCCATCCGTCTCCTCCTGGAGTAGATGCCGCCTCACTTACCCATGCATTCATTCACGTATTCATTCACTCCTCCATTCAGTAAACACTGCCTGGGCACTGACTGTGTACCCAGCCCTGCCAAGGGAACGTGGGGGTCAACTGGACATTTGGACCCCGTGGACACCTAGATAAGCCTGCAGATAACACACTGTAGGTGCTCGGGGAAGGAAGCGGAGCTGGGAGGAGGAGGCCTTGTGAGCTGGACTTGGAGAAGAGAGGGGACTTCAGAAAGCAGAATTTGGGGGAGGTACTGCGGGCAGGGGGAACAGCATGAATGGGGGTTCTGAGCGCATGTTGGGGAAGGAGGTCAGCAGCTCAGCTTGGCCAGGCACAAGGAGATGAGGCTGGACAAGAGCTGGCTCCTGGGGAAGCGCTTCTGGCCACATCTGGCCAGCACGTTTCCGGGCAGTGGATGACGCAGGCAGCAGAGACGCAGCCTTGCTCGCCAGGCTGGCAGGCCCAGCCTCTGGAGGCACTTGCGGTGTGGCAACATGCTGTCGCTGCAGGGAGGGCGGCTCCTGTATCCGGAGCTGGAGAGAAGGTCCTCGGAGGATGCTAGTGAGGCCAGCCCCACGTGGAGGTGGATCCAAGGGATGGAAGAAGCCGTCCCAGGAAAGCAGGAGTTTGAAAAAAGAGGGTTGCCAAGGCCAGCACCCTGGAATGGGCTGACAAAGAGAGGGACCGAGGAAAAGCAACAGGAGTTGAGACAGGAAGGTGGGGAGAGTGGGGAGCAGAGAACTGGGGGTGTGGGGTTGCCAGATTTGGCAAATAAAAAGACAGGACATCCAGTTAAATTGGAATTTCAGACAGGTAACGAATTCGTTTTAGTATAAATATGTCCCATGCAACATTTGGGTCATAGTTACACTAAAACATTGTTCATTGTCTATCTGAAATTCAAGTATAACTGGGCACCCTGCATTTTATCTGGCAACCCTATGGAGGGGGAGAGGGTTCGGAGAGGGCAGACCCACCGGGCAAGAGCACAGGGGGCTGGACAGGGGAGCTGAGATGAGGCTCTTGCACTTTGCAGCATGAGGGGTGACGGTGATGAGGACGCTTTGAGTGGAGGGAAGTGGGCAGCCCCCTACACACGTTCACACCAGATGTGCATGTGGGGTGTGTGTGTGGTGTGTGCATAAACTGTGTGTAGTGTGTGTAGTGTGAGTGCATGTTGTGGTGTGTGTGGTGTGTATGTGATATGTGTGGTGTGTGTGTAAGGTGTATGTGTGTAGTGTGTGTGTTTTGTATGTTAGTGTGTTTTGCGTGAGTGTATGTGGTGTGTATACGGTATAAGTGTGTATATGGTATATATGTGTAAGATGTGTGTTCTATGTGTGTAGTGTGTTTTGAGTGTGTATGATGTGTATGTGGTGTGTAAGCTGTATGTGTGTAGCGAGTGTGTGTATTTTTGTATGCT
>NW_012102121.1:3747228-3765413 GCF_000951045.1 Mandrillus leucophaeus
TGTGTAGCGAGTGTGTGTATTTTTGTATGCTGTGGTGTATGTGTAAGCTGTATGTGTGTAGTGAGTGTGTGTGTATTTTTGTATGCTGTGGTGTCTGTTGGTCCCAGGTACTCCTGCCATTCTCCCCAGTGCAGCCTGCTGCGTAAGAAGTGGGAGGAGCCCAGCAACAGGGCAGCGGAAGCCTCTCTCTGTGACAGTGGCCTCTTCTACTGTCCCCAAGGGCAGGAGGTGGCCGTGCAGGGACAAGACTGAGGCTGGCGCCAACATGCAGCAAAGCCAGGAGTGCTTATCTGGCGGCAGTGAGGGAAGCGGCTGTGCAAGGTCACCCTGGAATCTGGGGCGGAGCCACACTTGCACTCAGGCCTCCTAGCTTCCAAACCGAGCGTTCTCTCCATTCATTCTACTTCTGTTGCTGGTTCCATTTACTGGACTGACTGACTGACTGACTGACTGACTGACTTATTTATTTATTTATTTATTTATTTATTTATTTATTTATTGAGACAGAGTCTGGCTCTGTCGCCCAGGCTGGAGTGCAGTGGCGCGATCTCGGCTCACTGCAAGCTCCGCCTCCGGGTTCACGCCATTCTCCTGCCTCAGCCTCCCGAGTAGCTGGGACTACAGGCGCCCGCCACCACGCCCGTCTAACTTTTTGTATTAGTAGAGACAGGGTTTCACCGTGTTAGCCCGGATGATCTCGATTTCCTGACCTCGTGATCCTCCTGCCTCGGCCTGCCAAAGTGCTGGGATTACAGGCGTGAACCACCGCGCCCGGCCCATTTACTGGACTTTTATGACACACCAGGCACATCATGCTTCCTCTGTGTCCTCTCATGAGTGTTTACAGCAACTCCATCGCCTCCATTTTACAGATGAGGGAACCGAGCCCCCACGCTGTGAGCCACTTTGGGCGAATACCAAATCTGCAGAACAATGCTAAGCTGTCATTCTCCTCCATAAGTGATATCTGCACCCAGCCAATTCTCAGGGGCCCTGTTCATATCTTCAGGAGGAAGGGAGCCAGGGGATCTGATTTGCCCCAGGTTCACCTGAGCAAAAGCCTTGCTGGCACCTACCCATCTGCTTTTTTTTTTTTTTTTTTGAGACAGAGTCTGGTTCTGTCGCCCAGGCTGTAGTGCAATGGTACGATCTCAGCTCACTGCAACCTCTGCCTCCCGGGTTCCAGCGATTCTCGTGCCTCAGCCTCCTGAGTAGCTGGGATTAAAGGTGCACACAACCGCCCCTGGCTAATTTTGTATTTTCTTTTTTTTTGCAGAGTCGGAATTTCACCATGTTGGCCAGGCTGGTGTCAAACTCCTGGCCTCAAGTGATCCACTGGCCTTGGCCTCCCAAAATGCTGGGATTACAGGTGTAAGCCACCACGTCCGGCCCCGTCTGCATCTTTGACTTGAAGAAGAAGCAGGTCTTTGCCCTCTACAGTTCTAATGGACAGTCCAGGAAGCCTCCCCCATAGAGTAAACTTCTGTGGAGGGCTGGAATTAAGGGTTAACAGACATCAGTCCTGACCCAGCCTGCTTAAGGCCTTCCTAAGGCTTTGCACCTGCAGAGATACAGGTCGTGCCTCTCTGAGCAACGGGTCTTGCTTCCCCTTCACCTCCTGGGGCTTCTGTCAGCTCTACATGGGGCAAAGGGCAGGGAGAACCCTGCTCAGTCCCATCCCAGCCCCCACGGGGACGTGGAAAGGCTAATCCAAGCCCCACCTCTGCCACTCATTTGCTGGGCTTCAGTTTCCCTGGCTGTATGGAGAAGATGAGAATCCCATCCTGGCTTGTCTAGAGGATGTGTGAGAGTGAAGATCCTGGGAACACAGCTGTGAGGAGCGGTCAAGGGAAAGAGGTCCGCCCCGCCCTGCTGCCCCCCGTCCTCCACCTCCATCCCTCGCCCTGCTCTTTCTCTGCATTCCTGGACCTGAAACCCGGGTGGCATTTCTCGCTGGGACAGGCTTTATTCCGGAATCTAGGAGGCCTTGAAATAACATGTTTTCCGGAAAAGTACCTTCCTTAAAGGAAACCAGTTGTTCCAGGCAGTAGAAAAGGGTCATTGTACCTTGCCAGGTCCCCATTTCCCTGAGGACATGACATTTGAAAAGGCAGACTCAGTTGAAGACAGAGACCTGCACCCCCTGCCCAGTGCCTCCATCCAGCATATTCATAATAGTGAAAAGTTAGAAATCACCTCGACACCAACAGCAGGAGGCTGGGCTGGCAAATCACAGCACAGCCACAGAATCAAACGCTAGGCAGGCGTAACAACAATGAGGTAAATCTAAACTCATTAACCTGAAAGGGCATTTATCATGTATTGGTAAATTAAAAGGAAATTAGAGGACTATAAATGTGGCTGCACACTTAGATGCATAGAAGACGATGTGGAGGAGCTGTATGCCGAGGTGTTGATAGGCCATTGTCTCTAGGTGGGTGGGATTGTTTGTGCATTTTATTTTATTTTTTATTTTCTTACTTTTTTTTGAGATAGAATTTTGCTCTTTTTGCCCAGGCTGGAGTGCAGTGGCACGATCTCGGCTCACTGCATCCTCTGCCTCCTGGGTTCAAGTGATTCTCCTGCCTCAGCCTCCCAAATAGCTGGGATTACAGGCAGGTACCAACACACCTGGCTAGTTTTGTGTTTTTAGTAGAAGCAGGGTTTCACCATGTTGGCCAGGCTGGTCTTGAACTCCTGACCTCAGGTGATCTGCCCACCTCGGCCTCCCAAAGTGCTGGGATTACAGTCGTGAGCCACCTTGCCTATTTGTGCATTTTAAATGTTTTCCCTTTGTGTTTATCTGAATTTCTCATAATGAATGGTTTGCTCTTGAATAAGAAAGCAAGAACCTAACAAAGGAACAAAAATGATTTTAAAAATTATAAAACAAACCAACTCCAATTTAAGATAGAGATACAAAAACACAGTCAGACACAGACACAAAAATGGGGGCAGATGAATTTCTCAGAACAGATACAATGATAAGGACATGCACACACACCCCTCTTCTGCCTAATTCACATGGCTGAGGTAGGCAAGTCTGGGGAGTTGCAGGGCATGGGGGTTTACCAAGTTTCTAGGAACACTGGACTCTGGGAGTTGGGGTTGCTGCTGGAGCTTCTGGGCAGGTTGGGTGGGCTGAGGAGAGTAGAGGGAGCGGCGTGGGGCTCACTAGCCTGAGTGAGAGGCCTGGCTGTACCCACACCCAGCCTGCACCTCCTGGAACAGGGTAGGGCTCCTAATCCCGGGTCCCCGTTCCGGCAAGGCTGAGGAGCCTGCCAAGGCAACTCTTCCCCATCCCAGCAGTGGAGGGAGACAGCAGGGTCCATAGCTGGGGAGGGGCTTCCTGGCAACCACCTATGACTTCCAGGCTGAGGCCTTGTCAGCTGCTTATAGACCCCACTTAGGAAGCCAGGGCTGTGGTGGCCCATACAGGGTCCCTCTGTCCTCATCCTCCTGAGATACAGGCACAGCTACAGCCCTGGTGTGGGGCCTGGCCCAAGGCAAGGGGTGGCTGCCTCCTATTTCAGGTGCCAGTCAACTGGCCCACCCCATGTCCTCCATCATCCCCACTGTCACTGTCCTTGCGCAGACCTCACCATGTCATCTCCTCAGGGGCCTCCCCGGCCTCACCTCACCCCTGCCCACCCAGCTGCCAGATGGCTCTTTCTTGGACACAGACCTAACTCCTTAGAGGGCTACTGGGTGGGCCTCTGTTCCCACCTTCAGAGTTCGCTATCTGTGGTAGGCATAATAATGGTCCCTCAAAGATGTCCATGTCCTAATCCCTAGAAGCTGAGAAAATGTGTTCACAAAGGGGAATTAAGATTGCAGATGAAATCACAGTTGCTAATCAGTTGACCTTAAATAAGATTATCCCAGATTATCTGGGCAAGCCCATTGCAGTAAGAAATGTCCCTTCACTGTGGAGGAGGGGGACAGAGGAGTCAGGGCAGGTGATGCAAGAAAGACCTGAAGACAGAAGCAGGCCACCAGCCAAAGAATGTGAGTCTCTAGAAACCAGAAAGGAAAAGACAAGGAAATGCATTCTCCCCAGTTGCCTCCAGATGGGAACATAGCCCTGCCAACATCTTGATTTTAGGCTAGTGAGTCCTATTTTGGACTCTGATCTCCAGAACTATAAGATAATGCATTTGTGTTGTTTTAAGCCACTATATTTATGCTAAGTTGTTATAGCAACAGAGTATTCTTAGCTCGACCATTAGTGCTCACAAAGACTTAGCCTTGAATTAGCTCCTCTAGTTAAATCTATTCCTGGCCACCAAGAAACAAGAGAAAGGTGGCGTCTGAGGGGGTCAGGTCTTACAGCTGAAGAAGGCTGTTGGGTCTGGGGTATGGGTGGGCTGACCACCTTAGAGACAGGGATGGGAGTCGGAAATTACACTTCTTTCTGAGTAGGATGAGAGTGGTAATGTGGCAATTGTCAGGCCCTGTACCAGGTGTCGGGCAATGTGCAAACCCAGTCATCCTTATCCTTACCCTACCCAAACACCTGTGCAAGTGTGCAGGCATGTATGTCCAAGGATGTTCTTATAGTATTGTTTCTATTAGCAAAACATTATAAAAATCCAAGTACCCATCAACTGGGAAAGATATAAAGATCATGATACAGCCAGAAAAAAATGGAATAATAGGCAGCCATTACAAAAATGTACTGACTTGGAAACTGCCTTCTATACATAGAGAAAACACAGCAAGTTACAGAATGGTCTCATAAAACAAAAACAAAAACAAACAAAAAACACTTTTCCTTCTCAAGAAAACAAAAATAAGAACAAAAAAAACCTCCTAAATTACACATATGCATATGTGTTTGTATGAACCTAGGAAAATGTCGGGAAGGATGTGATGGCCTCTGGGGGACGGGCTTGGAGGAAAGAGGAAGCTTACGTTTTACTTCACATCCTTCTGTCCTGTTCGACCTTATTTGAACAAGCATGTGTTCCTTTTAATTACAATGTTAAAAGGAAAAATCCTTAGACTAATTAAGTTCAACAATCTACTTGAGCAATTAAAATTATTCAAAACAAAGAGAAACGGAAAACAATTTAGGAATCAGGCAGCCCCAGAACCAAAACAGGTTCAGAGAACTCCGGCCAACACCATGATTAGGCAACATTTGTAGATAGAGAACAGAAGTGAATTACAGAGACAGCTTAATTGGTTACAGCTTAATTGGTTGATTAGTTCTATCTAAACATCTTACCTTATTCAACTCAGCTGACCTACTGTAATTCATTAAGTTCAGCTGTGCGACTTACTGAACCTCAACCATTTGCAAGAACACATTCCTAAAATAATTAGTTTCATTAAGCGTGATGGCTTCATATTGGTTTGGTCTGCTGGGCTCAATAAAGGAGCCTAATTCAAATCAATGGCCTTCTATTTTAACACATAATAACTTTTTTAATGTTAAGATAGTACAGGTTAAGAAAGCAAACTTGACTATCCTGTTCTGTGACAAACAACTGTTATTTGCAAAAAGGACTCCCTGGGTTGAGGGAGACCAGAGCTTCACTTAGCAAGGCCACTCAGGAAACAGATGGACCAACTTGAGTTCTTTTTCTGCGTGAGCTCATCTGGGGAATGAGACGCTGTGGATCTTCTGAGTGGAAAAGTGGAGTCATTCAAGCCCTGCTGGCTTCTACGGAGGTGAGAGCTGAAGTTCTGAAAGGGGAACTGACATTCCTTTACATTTTATGGCACTTCCAGACTAAAATATAACTTTCTGGCCTCCATTTCAGTGAACTTTGAACTTCCTCAAAACTCACACTCTGTTTTTCATAATCCATAATTTTTATGTGAGGGATAACATTTTCTGTTTTACAGCCTGATCCTGGCTACTTACAGAATGACTGCACTTTAAACTCAAGGTGTTGTTTACACCCTGTAGCCCCAGCCTGTAAAAGAGACAAACACTGGCAGAGACATGGTCCCAGGAGAGCGGCCGGGAGGAGGCACTGGAGTTCAGGGCTCCAGTCCCAGCTCTGCCCATCTGACTCCTATAACAAGGGTTGTATCCAGTGTGTGGACGTCCCCTCTCCTCAGTGAGGCTGCAAACCCTCTGAGGTCAGTGCAGAGCTTCGGAATAGCGACATTGACATCTGTCTGGCACATAATGGCCTTCAAGGAGTCCTAAGTTTACAAAGCTCTTTCCCAGGCATCTCTTAGTTGTCTCCCATAACAAGGCTCGGGGCCCAGTAGAGCAGACTGAATTAACCGTAGTTTACAAATGAGGAAACCGAGACTTAGAGATGCAAAAGTGACGCACCCACCACAAGTCACTCAACAAACTGGTCGCGAAGTTCAGCACAGGACCTTATTCTCCCCTCTCCTTCAGCCAGAGCCTCCTTTTTGCCTCTTTTATATCTTCTGTTCCCCAGGTAGATTTTGCTTGATAAAAAGGGGTCTGCTGCTTTAAAAGGTTTGAAAGCTCCAGAATAATGTTTCCAAATTCCCAACTACAGTATTCAGGAATGAGAAATTGAAATTTCTGGGAATTCATGAGCATTCCTGAAATTATACGCTACATTTTTTTGTTTGTTTGTTTGAGACAGGATCTTACTCTGTCACCCAGGCTGGAGTATAGTAGCACCATCATAGCTCACTGCAGCCTCGAACTCCTGAGCTCAGGTGACCCTCCTTCCTCAGCCTCCCGAGTAGCTGAGACTATAGGTACATGTCTATAGAGTGTGCCCCTAACATCTTCATGTTAGCCATTAGGGTACTCCTGGCTATTTTGTTTTCTTCTTTTGTAGAGACAGGGTCTTACCATGTGACCAGGCTGGTTTTGAACTCCTGGCCTCAAGCTATCTTCCTGCTTCAGCCTTTCAAAGTGTTGGGATTACAGGTGTGAGTCACTGCGCCTGGCTCATATTTTCTATAACATTATATTTACATGCTTTTAAATAATGAGTGACCGGAATAATAAACAGTTAATAATTGTCAGTGACAAATTGATGCTAAAAGTTTCAGACTTTTTCCTTGTGGTTTATTATTATGAACCAATATGTTGTGACAAGATTATTTCAATAACGTAAAAATTATCTCCACTTGATATAGGCACTGGCTATAGAACACATTAAAAAGGAGGGAAACTTATTGCAAAATAAATGCCAGATAAAAATCACTTAAAATGGAAAAATAATAGCACAAACATTTAATGTTAAAAGTTATTATTTTTAAAATGAACTTTTAAAACACAAAACTTTAATTGCTCCATCTGATAGTTTTGATCTTTGTTTTGTGACAAATATTCTAAATGTAGAAAACTTTTTTTTTTCATTTTTCATTGATGTTGGTTGAGTGTGCCCCTAACGTCTTCAAGTTAGCCATTAGGGTACATGTTGCTTCATAGAAGCTGATTTCCTTTTTAAATGATGCTTTATTTTTATTTTTACTTTTTGGTCTGCTTATTCTGGTCTTGATTTTGCCATTGAGATCAATATTGCTCTTACTAATTCAGATTTTAGAGCAATTTCTGATTTCCTTTTGGAGTGTTCTACAACAGCAATAATGTCTTCTTTTTGCATCTCTTCTGTTAAAGTATTTACAAAGAACTCTAGCCTATAGAGAATATTCAACACGTGGAAATGCCAGCAATCATTACTGGGAAGTGTTCAAATAACTAACATTCAGACTCACTAATAAAGTTCACAGAATCACTTTGTTGGACTTGCCAATTTCAAGACTTATTTTGCTTTCAAAATTTGTTATTTTTTCCGACACTGCTCATAGGACTTGTGTAAGTATCCTATGTGTACAAACTTATCAATATTTGTTTTATTTGCAAAAATGACTTACCATTAGAAGCAGACTAGGTCACAAACACACACTTGTAACCAGTGTGTGCTGGTAAACTGACTCTCCTGGGAAAAAAAAAAAAAAGCCCTGATATGTAGGGTTTGCCAGATTCTGAGGGGAGGCATAACCGCTCCCACGATGGTCAACGCCCAGGTACTGAGGTGATGTCACTGAGAGCTGGGAAGAGCGGCACACAACTGGCTCTTCCTGAGCCAGCTCTAGCCCAGCACTGCCTCTACCCGGGCAACAGCATTCGGAAGACTGATTAGATGATGGCCTTTTCTCTCCTCTACTCCCCAGTTCCATTCAGAACTTAACTTTCCGATGGGTGCCTCAGTATTTTCTACTCTCGCTTTTGATTTGGTGTCAGTGGATTCCTTTGAACTAGTCACATCTAGTTCAACATGTCGATTGCTAAGCTTTAATTAGCACATGAGAACACTTTTACCAGGTTCCTATCTAGAAACCTATCTTCTTTTTCTCGGAAATTGACATTTGGAAAAACATAATATTTTCGAGAAATGCTGGGAAGGAATTCCTGCATAAAAACACAAATCCAGCCGGGCGCGGTGGCTCACGCCTGTAATCCCAGCGCTTTGGGAGGCAGAGGCAGGCGGATCATGAGGTCAACAGATCAAGACCATCCTGGCCAACATGGTGAAACCCCGTCTCTACTAAAAAGACAAAAATTAGCTGGGCGTGGTGGCACGCGCCTGTAGTCCTAGCTACTCGGGAGGCTGTGGCAGGAGAATCACTTGAACCCAGGAGGCGGAGGTTGCTGTGGGTCAAGATTGTGCCACTGTACTCCAACCTGGGCAACAGAGGGAGACTCCATCTCAAACAAAGCAAAACAAAACACAAATCCAGGAAACCCAAGTTAAACCCATTTGCTTGACTGATCATGATCCTACTGGATACATTCTCATGGGTCCCAATTTTGGCCACTGCTCATTTTCATTGATTTCATTTTGGGGGCTTGTAGGTCTGGAGTCCTTAGGATATGGTGTTAAGTTTGGTGATTTTTCAGAGGGGCTGATCACCAGAGCTGCATCAGTGATCATTTGCCTTTATCTCTGACCCTGTGCACAGGGGGCTACCTGCCTCCTAACCTCAGTTTTCCTCTTTTTCCTTATTAGAAAACAACAATAACATCAACACAGGCCCTCTTGGAACTAGGAATGGCCAATAGAAGTGGTGTGTGACTTCTGGGAAATGTCCTTAAATAGAGGTGGAGTACTCTTCTTTGTTTTTTCTCCTTCATCTGGCCAGAATGTGGATATAATGACTGGAGCCACATAAGTCAGATTGGAACAGAGTGGCCTTGGGAGTAGAAGCCACATTTGGGGGAACAATAAGATAAAAGGGGCCTAGGTTCCTGATACTGTGGGAGCCCGTATCAGTCCTATACAGACTTCTTCCAGGCTTTTATACCAAAGCAAAACAGTCTTATTTAAACCACTATTGATATGTGGTTTTCTATCACTCAGAGCTGAAACAAATTAAACAGCATACCAATGCATTGTATTCTGTTAAATAGTTTAGAGGAGGCCATTGTTTTGGACGAGCCTCCTACACTGGCCCCAGCAGACCGGATCAAACCAGAACGGAGTCACCTGTGCTAACTGCCAAGTCATCAAACTGGACTTTGAAATGAGGCAGTTTTCCAAAAACACAGGAGATTCCAATCACCCTGAATCAGCACAATAATAAGTGCCCTCTGCTTTAACCCTATAAGCAAAGCAGCTTTGAAATGACCAATCTGCTTTTTGTTCCCTGTTTCTGCTTTCTTCAGCCCTCTTTTATCCGTAAAGCCAAACTTCTCTGCCCACTTCACTGGAATACTCATTCTATTTCATAGAATGAGAGAAAGCAAAGTCCACTAGCAAGAATCCTTGAAAGGTTTGTAATGAAGGTGAAAATGAAAGACCTTAGCATTACCCAGTGACTCAGAGGGTGTGGGGGAGGCAACTGCATCTAGTGATAATGGATGATACATTTGGAATAGAAGAGGCTGTGGTTTCATGCATGCCTGTCTTCCCAGCTGCCAAGAAGGCTGATAAATAAGTAAGCCTTTATACTGCTCTAAGTTGGTAAAAGAAGTTTTCAGATTTTTAATATTCAAAGGTCTTTTCACAAATGACTATGATCTTTTCTTTTCGAGACTGGGTTTCACTCTCGTCGCCCAGGCTGGAATGCAGTGGTGAAATCTCGGCTCACTGCAACCTCTGCCTCCTGGGCTCAAACGATCCTCTCGCCTCAGCCTCCTGAGTAGCTGGGACTACAGGCACACACCACCGTGCCCAGCTAATTTTTGTATTTTTTCTAGAGACAGAATTTTGCCATGTTGCCCAGGCTGGTCTCAAACTCCTGAGCTCAAGCGATCCACCTGCCTTGGCCTCCTGAAGTGCTGGGATTACAGGTCTGAGCCACTGCGCCCACCCTCTATGCCTATGATCTTTAGTTTGTAGGAACCAGACCACTCAAAGGCTAGAACATGTACCTTACTGCTCTGCCAGTGAATGGTTTAGGAACTGGCTGAAGGAACTGGGGATTCAGTCTAGGAAGAACTTATAGGAGTTGGGATTGGGTTTGAGAGCTGCTTTCACACATGTAAATAAAAAAGATTTAGCCTTCTTCATGGAGGGCTCTAGGCCAAAACCAGAACCAAAAGGTGGAGGCTGCCAACTTTACCCTACATTAAAGAGAAACCTCCTATCCATCAGAACTGGAAGGAGGTAGCTTTTTGACAGCACCTCTCCACTGCTGGGAATATTCAATCAAAGGATGCGGAAGGAATCATTAACTGAGCAGCAGTTCCCATATACCAGCCTATGTATTGGTACCTACCTGTCTATAAAATTTTTCCAGGTCTCAGCCAGGCACGGTGGCTCATGCCTATAATCCCAGCACTTTGGGAGGCTGAGGTGGGAGGATCTCTTGAGCCCAGGAGTTACCAGCCTGGGCAACATAGGGAGACCCTGTCTCCACAAATAATTTAAAAATTAGCAAGGCGTGATGGTGTGCACGTGTGGTCCCAGCTACTTGGAAGGCTGAGGCAGGAGAATCAATTGAGCCCAGGAGGTCAAGGTTGCAGTGAGCTGTGACTGTGCCACTGCACTCCAGCCTGGGTGACAGAGCAATATGCTGTCTCAAAAAAAAAAAAAAAAAAAAATCCAGGACTCATTTTCTAAATGAGAAAAAAAGGCAATGTGGTGGTACATTTTTAAAATAAAATTAAATATTTGCAATTTGAAGTACATTTTGTTTATTCTGGGATTGTGTTCTTTCTATTTCAGGAGGTGTTATAATGTCTTTTTTTAGTAGTAGGTGGTATTAGCTATTATTGTTTAACATCCTAATTAGACAAGATAAAATCTTGGCAATCCCATATAATTCCATTAAAATTTACACTGGCTGTAAGATCCGGAAGTCTGGTAACCATATGGTAATATGGACGAGATGACACTTGCTTGTCTGAATTGACCTTCCAAGGATTTGTAGTTCATTCGAGTGTCTACTAGATGCCATTCTTGTGTACTTACAGCAACTAGATAATTTCACGGTACAAATCAGAGAAACCAGTAATGTGATCCACTTGCTTACAGTAACTTAAACTTTATTGACTAAGTATTCAGTTTAGGCACATATAGATACTTTTTGATAGACGTGAATTTTCTATTTGCATTTAAAAACAAAACTAATTTTCAAAGTTCTATTCTCAAAATGGCAATGATGACCTTTCTAAACGCTCTCTTTAAATAATCCTCCAATATTCTCAGAAATTTAGTGTACCTACAACAAACTATTTCTCTGGTAAAAGCCTTCTGTGAGCATCTAAACTGTCTGATGTCTTTATCCACATGAGCAGAGACTGGGTCCTGTCCTTTTTTTTTTTTTTTTTTTTTTTTTTTTTTTGAGATGGAGTCTCCCTCTGTTGTCAGGCTGGAGTGTAGTAGCACGATTTTGGCTCACTGCAACCTTCGCCTCCAGAGGTCAGCCTCCCAACTAGCTGGGACTGCAGGTTCACGCCACCATGCCTGGCTAATTTTTGTATTTTTGTACTTTTAGTAGAGACAGGGTTTCACCCTGTTGGCCAGGATGGTCTCGATCTCTTGACTTCGTGATCCTCCTGCCTCGGCCTCCCAAAGTTCTGAATTACAGGCATGAGCCACCACTCCTGGCCTGGTCCTGTCCATTTTTACAGAGCACAGAGCATCTAGCATGCCACCACATTAATGTAATGATAATAATTTCCATTTGTCTAGAGACTTATGCTTTACAAGGCCCTTATAGTTTACTTCCCCTTAATGGTAGTTCAAGTAGCAGAGAATGACCTTTTCATTGTCCTTCTCTGTGATAAGCCGAAGTGAATGTAATGCACATTCTTCATAGTGAAGGCTTTCTACCTCATTCATTTATTCACAAAATATTTGCTGAGCATGATTATGTGTTAAGCACAGAACTGTGCTCTGTGCTGCTGGGCACTGTGTGTTAGGTACGAATACAACAGATGGAGCCCCTTCCCCCATGGAATGAACATTCTAATGGGGCGTTAGTCAATAAACAAATAAATAAATAGATTGTCGGGGGTAATGAGTGTTATGGGGAAGAATAAAACAGTAGGAGCCGGGAAGCAATGGGAGGATGTCAATCTTAGGGACATGAGAAGGAGCCCTCATGCAGAGAATTGGGCAATGTGAAGGATCGCCACAGTGTGACGAACTGGAGGAAGCACATTCCAAGTCTTGTGGCAGAAAGGAGCTTGGCTATTTGAGAATCAGCAGTGACATCAGTGTGGCTGGAGGGCAGGGAAGGTGGGGTGAGTGGGTGGGAGATAATTTCAAGAGGTGGACAGGATGCAGATTATATGAGAGTATGGATTTGATTCTCAAGTGTGATGGGACCCCACTGGAAGGTTTTGAGCTGGGGAGAGACATGCCATGAAATGTGAAGTCTGGCCTGCAGGGAAGCAGGTACACTGACCGAATGAGTTCAATTTGGAGATATATATATTTGAGATGGAGTTTCGCTCTTGTCACCCAGGCTGGAGTGCAATGGCAGGATCTTGGCTCACCACAACCTGTGCCTCCTGGATTCAAGCAATTCTCCTGCCTCAGCCTCCTGAGTAGCTGGGATTACAGGTATGTGCCACTGTATTCCACTAATTTTGTATTTTTTTAGTAGAAATGGAGTTTCTCCATGTTGGTCAGGCTGGTCTCGAACTCCCAATCTCAGGTCATCCTCTCCCCTTGGCCTCCCAAAGTGTTGGGATTACAGGCGTGAGCCACCGTGCCCAGCCCAGTTAGGATATATGTTAAAGGACTACCTGATGCATTACATGTAGAAAATGCGGGAATGTAGAATGCTCCACAGAGTTTTGTCCTGAGCAGCCAGGTGAGTGGTGATGCTTTTATTTACTTCCATGGGAAAAATTGGGAAGGAATACATTGGAAGAGGAGACTTGAGAAACTAAGAGTAAATGTTTTGGATTAATATTAAATTAAATTGGAAGATTCTATGACACATCCAATTACAGATGTCAGATAGGCAGGTGGTTATTCAAGTCTGAACTTAAGAAGGATGGGTTAGGGCTGGCAAAGTTGCTATGAGACCCATCCTTGTGGATCTCTGTTGCCTGGTCAGCTTAGATACAATAGAAGCCATTTAACTTATTCTAATGGCACCTAGAAATTTAGCATGATCTCCTAATATCTTCACTACATTTCATCTGGAATATTTATTAAATTCTACATCTACTGAAACTATCAGACATTAGACCAATACATTTCAAAATACAGAAAGTATATTTTGAAAAGTTAAAGAATATGATTTTCTATTGAATTTACTTAGCTTATTTAGAAGTCACTTTGTTTCTGAATGACAGCTGTATCAACATGATAGAGCTTTCCTTGAGGATCCACTGGTAAGAGCTTTGTGGTACAGATACGTGTTGAGCCAACAGTCTCTTTCTAGAATTCAACCCTAAGGAAATAATCAAAGACTGGATCATTTTCTCAACAAAAATGTTCATCTCATCATTATTTGTAAAACAAACATTGGAAACAGAGTAACCACCAATAAATGGTAGAATCAATAATTATGGCATAGGATGGGCGTAGTGGCTCACGCCTGTAATTCCAGCACTTTGGGAGGCCAAGGCAAGCAGATCGCCTGAGGTCAGGAGTTCAAGACCAGCCTGGCTAACATGGCGAAACCCTGTCTCTACTAAAAAATACAAAAAATTAGCCAGGCATGGTGGCAGGTGCCTGTAATCCCAGCTACTCGGGAGGCTGAGGCAGAAGAATTGCTTGAAACCAGGAGGTAGAAGTTGCAATGAGCCGAGATCGCATCACTGTACTCCAGCCTGGGCGACAGAGGAAGACTCTATCTCAAAAAAAAAAAAAAAAAAAAAATTATGGCATATTGATAAAATGGAAAATTATTCACACATTAAAATGATGGCAACAAGGTTTTAGTAACATGGTAGGTATAGTTATGATAGAAAATTAAATGAATCATAAGATATAAATGTGCACATATAATATGATCTCAATTACATAAAAATACACATGTATAAAAATGACCAGACAGAGGTAAATGACTTCAAAATGTTTAGAGCTATTAACCACAGGGGATGGAATTCCTTCTTATATTTTGTCCAATCTTCCTATCATGGGCATGTATCATTTAGTATTCTGAAAAAAATCCAGCATTTGGGTTGAAGACCATGAAAAAGAAACCGGAAAATAGAACTAGATTTGGCCTGGGATTTGGGCCTGCAGTCCTGGTTTGCCTTCCTTCCCGCTTTGAGCAGAGGGAATGCCATTCTTTCTCTAAGCCTCAGATTTCTCACCTGCAAAATGTGAACAGGAATCCTGCCCTGTCTCCCCCTTGGGGTTGGTGAAAAGATTCAGTGGTTATGTCAGTCAAGGGGCTGATCACAGACGCAGTTCAAAGTTTGGAATGTGAAGTGTCCGCCCCAGAGTTCCAGGATGTCCTGCTTCCTGAAGAGCACAGTTAGTCCAGGAAGGAAACTGAAGGGGAGCAAAGTTCACAGCTTCTTTGGGCATCGTGTCCAGGGTCCCCTAGGAGGTGAGCCTTCCAGTGTCCATGACATGTGAGCCCAGTCTTGACTCCTTCGTGCCTTGGGGCTTGGTAGTTAGATGGGAGAGACCTCAGCGATCACCTGATAATAATACTTGTTTTATAGTTATATTTAGTGAAAATTCACAAGTGTCAGGATTGATGCCTTTTACTCATTTTATTCACGAATTCCACCAATATCTACCTGTGTAGTGGAGTTATTAAATTCATTGTTATGTGGCAGAATTTCCCTTTTGTAGGGCCTGACGCACACCAACTCCTGCTTTTGGGATGAGTGAGATTCACACCAAGCTTGGATAACAGAAGTTTGCCTTCTGTAAGACAACTCAAAGCTCAGAGAGAGACAGAGATGCTGGGGGCATAATAGTGTAAATCTAAGTGACGTACTATGAGACAATCACTGGGGCTGTGCTAAGAGTCTGAATGTCTCTGGGTGCTTGAGGCTTGGGTTGTTTTCTTTCATCTCCTCCTTCATGTTCACCTATTTGAAATCATCTCTGGCTCCATTCAGGAGAAAACAAGATGGAACCCAGTGACTGACCACCATGGACAGATGCATGGGAGAAGGAGAAGGCCCCAGTGGGAAAAGGTGAGTTGGGGGGAGAGTTTAAAGAGCCCATAAGGCTTAGGGCTGGAGCTTAGTAGTGAAGGAAGAAGGCTAGAGTCAAGAGGTTCCCAGGTAGACTGAAAGAAGGGCAACTGCTTGGGCACCAGCCAGGGTTGAGAACAAAGGTTGCCAAGACCTTTGAGGAACATAAGGGGCAACATCAATAGGGCACAGGACCCACCCCCAATCCTTCCTCTATGGTGGATGCTATGGACATTGCAACAGGCAACTGGAACCCAAGGAAAGAATCCTTGAACTTCTTGCAAGTGACTACCTAGCTAATCCTCAGACAGACACTCTTCTCTAGTTATGGTCTTTACTGCCTTACCCTTCTGAAATTAAGGGTATGGTAAGAGGTTTCAGTTAGATGAGGAAATTAAGGCTTAAAGAGGCAAAGCACCAAATGCAATGAGAGGACCTTATTTAGATCTTAATTCAAACAAAGATACCACTAAGAGAGAGAGAAAAAAAAAACATTAGGACATTATGAGACAATTATAATTTTCAAATTTAGAAATGACTAGATATTTGATGACAATAAGACACTACTAACATTTACACTTGGTAATAGTATTGTGCAATATGTTAAAAGAAGTCATTATCTTCTAGAAATACCTTTTTAATGGGTATAATAAAATATTTATGGGTAAAATGATGCAGTGTCTGCCATTTGCCTCAAAATAATGATGGAGTTGTAGAAGCTGGATAAGGTTATAAATGGAAGAAGATTGGCTATGAGTTGGTCATTGATGAGTGATGAATAGAACGTGGTTGTTAGTCAAATTATTCTATTTTTATGTATGTTTAAAACTGTGCATAATGTTGAGGTCTAGCAACTTGTCTGTTTCTGTGGCTAGTAAGTGATGAAGGTGAAAGGGACCTGAGGGCTGTTTGTTCCCTGAGCCTGTGCCCTTGATGACTTTGCTCCTCTACATCCTTCCAATCCACCTAGGGCAGGAAATGTCCTCCTCAGCATCCCCCACGTGTGCTCTGTCTTCTGTCTGGACACCTTCTGAGTCAGGCCATTTCACTGAAAGATTCCTCTCCACAATGAGCTGTAACTTTGATCCCCTTATTCTGTGTCTTGTCAGAGAAGCCTTCCCTGACCACTGCCACCCCAGGCTAGAGTACATAGCCTATGCTAAGCTTCTAAAGTGATCTCTACACTCCTTCATGGGACTCATCACACTGACAGTTACTTATGTCTTCAGTGTCCACCTTCTTTTCTTGGCTACAGCCCCATCGAGTCAGGGTCTTGCCTGCTACATATTAGTGCTATGTGTAGCTCATTGACCAGACAATTTGCCTTAGGTATATGAATGCAGAAGGGGTTGGCTGTCAGTATGGCCAGGTCACTATATAAGGGTGAGGTCCCTGGAAGGTTGGTACCCGGGGAGGCCCAGGTCAGAGGACCCATAGAATCCTCAGTTCTTAGCCCATGGTACTTGCTTTGGGTTAGAGATATATGTGGTGGGTTGGTACATGGGAAACAGTGCAAGAATTAGGTTACTTCTATGGGGTTTGACATTTTAGAAGTAACCAAGTATTGCCAGTTATTTTTCAAGGCAATAGAAAACAAAAAACAGTGAATGTAAACATGACATGTCTAATGTTTATGAGCCCACCTAGGGCACTTCGAGCCTAGATTGTCTTAGAATTGCTGAAGGGTGGCTGCTCTGTCAATTTATGCTCTTTCTGGTTTTGTTTCCTGCGGGAAAGCTTCTGGGATTTGGCCAAAGGGGCTGGAATTACATGCAGTGGTCCCTAGGATGCCAGATGAGTGTAGAAAACCAACTGGAATGTGCTGTGGAGGGCGCCCTGCTAAAATCACAGCCCGCTTTTGTGATCTGGTTCTTAGGAACAGGAGGACGTGTGGGCTTACAGAAATTGTCACACTTGAACTGTTCAAATAAAAGTTGTCTGATGGTAGTGCTTGCTGTATTTTCTATGATAATCTTTATTCATTTTCTATTTTCTTTTTATTATGTAAATTCAAAGACAAAATACATTTAAAAGGAAACTTAAGCCAGGCTTGGTGGCTCACACCTGTAATCCTAGCACTTTGGGAGGCCGAGGTGGGCAGATCACAAGGTCAGGAGATCGAGACCATCCTGGCTAATACGGTGAAACCCCGTCTCTACTAAAAGTACAAAAAAATTAGCTGGATGTGGTGGCGGGCGCCTGTAGTCCCAGCTACTGGGGAGGCTAAGGCAGGAGAATGGTGTGAACCTGGGAGGCAGAGCTTGCAGTGAGCCGAGATTGCGCCACTGCACTCCAGCCTGGGCCACGGAGCGAGACTCCATCTCAAAACAAACAAACAAACAAACAAACAAAAAACCTTAAAGATGGGATACGGTGGCTCATGCCCGTAATCCCAGCACTTTGGGAGGCCAAGGCAGGAGAATTGCTTAAGGCCAGGAGTTCAAAATGAGCCTGAGCAAAATAGGAAGACCTTGTCTCTACCAAAAAAAATAAAAAATAAAAATAACAAAGGGGATAGGTGTGGGGGTCACGTCTGTAGTCCCAGCACTTTGGCAGGCTGAGGTGGGCGGATCACCTGAGGTTGGGAGTTTGAGACCAGCCTGACCAACATGGAGAAACCCCGTCTCTACTAAAAATACAAAATTAGCTGGGTATAGGGGCACAT
>NW_012102121.1:3765828-3775793 GCF_000951045.1 Mandrillus leucophaeus
CATAATAAAAGTAGTACTTTTTATTTATAAAATTAAATTGATATATTTTTTCACCATGGTAAAATATACATAATGCAGCATTTACCATCTTAACCATCTTTCAGTGTATAGCTCAGTGGCATTAAGTCCATTCACACTGTTGTGCAGCCATCACCACTACCTATCTCCAGAACTTTCTTCATCTTCCCAAAGTGAAACTCTGTATCAACCAAATACTGTAATAATTCCTCACTTCCCTCTCCCCCTAGCCCCTGGTAACCACCATTCTACTTTCTATTCCTATGATTTTGAAAACTCCAGGTACCTCATTTAGGTGGAATCATACAGTATTTGCTGTTTTGTGCCTGGCTTATTTCACTTAGCATAAAATCCTCAAGGTTCATTCATGTTGTAGCATATGTCAGAATTTTCTACCTTTCAAGGCTGAATAACATTCCATCGTATACATATAATAATTTTTACTTTAAAAATTATTAAAAATTTATTTTTTAAAAAATTATTTAAAAATTATTATTATGGAAAATTTCAAAGACACATAAAAACACAGAGAATAGTATAATGGGCTCCCAGATACCCATTCTCCAGCTTCAATAAACTCGCTTTATCTATACTTCCATCCACTCCATCCCCTACCTTATAAAGCTAATTCCAGGAGTATAATTTAATTTGCAAATATTTCAGGATGTATCTAAAAGATAAAGGCTTTTACTAAAAACATAACCACAATACCATTCTTACGCCCCAAAACATTTCACAATGAGTCTGTAGTATAATTAACTATCAAGTCGGTATCTCAATTCCTGTATAGTTTTTTTATTTGATTGTATTTTTTAAAATGTAACTAGCCATTTAAGCTTCCAAAGAGCTGAGTGGTAGAGACGGGTAGTTTGAAACCAAGATAAATGGAATTTGTACAAATTGGACTCCAGTTAAATTTCATGTACTTGAAACAATCTTTTCAACAATCTTTTCCTTGCCTGTCTGTTCCAGCCTATCTGCTCACCTGTAAAAGCAACAAGAGTAGGTAGTGAAACAGTTGCTCCTTTGCAGTTGAGACCCTCCAAAGATTAAGCCTGTTAATTACTTGTACTCTCTGTTCTGGATTTGGCTTCTTCTTACTCTTCTCCAGGAAAACTGAGTAATGCCTAGTTTTGAGATGGGTAAGAGAATTGTCTCTGAATGTACCTGGAACTATTAACAGCAACTTGAAAATGAAAAGACTTATGACTGAAAAAGAAAGAAAAAAATGAATAAGAGATACTGGAGGACATTGTAAGATGGATCTAAGGATAAGGATAAAGTAATAAGATTAGCCAGGGAATTTCTAGGACAAAAGTTGGAAAATCATACCCTGGGTAAAGGACAATGTGAAAGAGGAGATTCGGGGCAGGAATTTTACCACCAATCTAAGATAAAACTTTCCTATCTTGTTATCATTATTGTTTTATGTTAAATTAGAGTTGCCAGAGAAAACACAGGATGCTTAGTAAAATCTGAATTTCAGATAAACGATGAATACTTTTTAAAGTATAGCTATGACACAAAGTATATAGACATGCTTATACTAAGTATTGTTTGGCTGGGCGTGGTGGCTCACGCCTGTAATCCCAGCACTTTGGGAAGCTGAGGTGGGCGGATCACAAGGTCAGGAAATCGAGACCAGCGTGGCCAACATGATGAAACCCTGTCTCTACAAAAATACAAAAAATTAGCCAGGCATGATGGCGAGTACTTGTAATCCCAGCTACTTGGGAGGCTGAGGCGGGAGAATCACTTGAACCCGGGTGGCGGAGGTTGCAGTGAGCCGAGATTGCGCCATTGCACTCCAGCCTGGGTGACAGAGCGAGACTCTGTCTCAAAAAAAGAAAAGAAAAGAAAAGAAAAGAAAAGAAAAGAAAAGAAAAGAAACACACACACACACACACACAAATACATAAATAAATAATAAAAATTTTAAAAATATATTAAATGCATCGTGATTCAACTTGTAAAACTGAGGACTATTTGGCCTTTAGGCTCTTAGTTTTCTTTCTTGGAATATGGTTGAGTTTTCCTTATTCAGCCTGCTTTTCTTGTGTATCTATCTAACATTATAGCATTATAGTTAAAAAATTGGCCCAGTTTAAATTAGCACCAAATATTAAGTGTATAGTCATGCACTGCACAATGATATTTTGATCAGTATGTATGTTTTGGCCAATGATGTGTGGTCTGCATATATGACAATGGTCCATAGTTTATGATTCCATATTTTTACTGCTCCTTTTCTATGTTTAGATACACAAATACTTACCATTGTGTGACAATTGCCTACAGTGTCCAGTACAGTAACATGCTGGTCAGGTTTCTAGCTTAGCAGCCATAGGCCATACTATATAGCTTAGGTGTATATTGGGCTAGGTTTGTGCAAGTCCAGTCTGTGATATTCCCACAATGATGAAATCGTCTAATGACACATTTCTCAGAATGTATCTCAGCCTAACAACGCATAACTCTACTTATTTTCTTATACACTTAGCAATATCAGGTCTGACTAGTCCTTTCATTTTTGCTAACCTGCAGGGCAAAATGTTTGAGAGCTATTAGTTTAGAGCACTTCTTAAATGACGCAAACTTTTCTCTTGTGATTCCTAGAATCAATATTTCATTCAAAAATAATTTTAAATTGTATTCTATATTATAGGAATGTGTACAATGAAATGTAATGATGTATAATATGTTGGCTGTTTTTAAATTCCAGCCATGGATTTCCCAGTTACTGGCAGTGAAACTGATCTTTTCTGTACATACTCAACACTCAAGAATTTCAACTCACCTTTAGCAAAAGCAAATATTTATATTTAAAAAGAAAACACTTGAATTCAGAATTCATTAACATAAAAAAGTTAGCAAACTAAAGATGCCTTGTTAGCTGACAGCTCTAATGGCGACGTCTAGGTCAGATAACTCATATTGACTTAAAACAGCGTTGCCCTTGACTTTCCACAGTCACATTTGTAATTATGGAAATAATTTTAAAAAGCTAGTCTCTTTAATCTACATTTTCAGAAAATGCTGTTGAAAGAGCAAATGTCTGCTCAGTTGTTTTTTCCTTTGCTTAAAGAAAAAAAAAGTGCCAGGAATCCCACCCCACCCTGCTGCTGGGTAACAGTCAATCATTTATTATTCCTGGATCAAACACAAGCATTCATGCCTATGAAAACGTTTGGCAATGAATGGGATCTTAGTCTCTACTAAAAACAAAAAATGGCTAAAAGGAGACTTCAATTTATTTTCAAATTCTATGGCTGAATTCCTATAATTCCTAACTGGTGAAAATATTGGCAAGCTACAAGATTTTACTGAGAGTCAGATTTACTTCTTTGGTGTATGCCCAGAGGTGCTATTGAAAGCTATTTGTGGCCAGCTTTCCAGGAGACCAAATGGGCCTTAAATGGAATGAACATTTACCCTGCAGTATAGTGCACAGGGAGAAGGAGGAGAATTAGACACTTTTATTAAAAAAAAAAAACTAATTTGTTATACTTAACTAACTTCTACATAGAAGTTTTAGTATTTGGCAAAGCAAAAAGTCGTATCTCAAAATCGCCAAATTTACTATAGCTGAACCTTTTCTGTTGTATTTTGATATTAATCCAGGAGTTATATATATTATTTAAATTCTAATATAATCATGTAATTTAGTCAGCCTCACTACATATTAATACAATCACTTTCAATCCAGACTCAACAGTCGTTCCCTCCTCAAGCCTAATCATCCTGATATGGTTTAGATGTTTTGTCCTTTCCAAATCTCAGGTTGAAATGTGATCACCAGTGTTGGAGGTGGGGCCTAGTGGGAGGTGTTTGGGTCATGGGGGCATATCCTTTTTGAATGGCTTAGTGCCATCCCCATGGCAATGAGTGAGTTCTCGCTGTGTCAGTTCACGTCAGAGCTGGTTTAAAGAGCCTGACATCTCCATGCCCTCTCTCTCACTCCCTGTCCTGCCATGTGACATGCCTGTCCCTCTTTGTCTTCTGCCATGAGTGGAAACTTCCTGAGGCCTCACCAGAAGCTGAGCAGATGCTGGTACCAAGCTTGTACAGCCTGCAGAACCACAACGCAAATAAATCTCTTTCGAAAATAGATTACCTAGTCTCAGATATTCCTTTATGGCAATGAAAAATGGACTAACACACAGCCCTAAACCTAATTAAACCCCTAGAAACCATTACATCCTCCAAAGTAATCAATTCCCCCAAAACTGATCATACCTCTTCCCCTAAGCTCTCCCAATCACCAAGTTAACCACTAGCCATGATCCACCAATCATCCATGAAACAAATGTCACTGTGGCAGAGACCACTAATCTTTCAATATCCATTTTTCACTTCCTCATTTCACGAATAAAATCCTTTACATTTTAGCTGAGCACATGACCTCACAGATAGACATGATATGTCCTGCAATCCTTTGCACCTGGGTACGGCCACATGACTAACTTCTGGGTAATGAGATGTTTGCAAAAACAATGCATTCAACTTCCAAGTCAAGTCCTCAGGAAAAACGATCCATTCTTTCCCTGTCCCCCTTTCTTTGGGCTGGTCAGTTTGAAGGGAAGTGGTGAGCTGGATTTAATCATCTGCATGAGGACAACACTATAGGGGAGGGTGGAGCAGGAAGAAAGAAGAAGGCGCCCAAGTCTTGGGGAGCAGCGCAGCCTACATGCCTTGGACTGTCTACTTTGGCCCCAGATGTCAATGTAACCAGACTACGAAATTTAGGAAGATGAAAAATTGTTTAAAAAATTAAGTTTCCACTTTGGGAGGCCAAGGCGGGTGGATCACGAGGCCAGAAGATCGAGACCCTCCTGACTAACATGGTGAAACCCCGTCTCTACTAAAAATACAAAAAAAAATTAACCGGGCATGGTGGCGGGCATCTGTAGTCCCAGCTACTTGGGAGGCTGAGGCAGGAGAATGGCGTGAACCCGGGAGGCGGAGCTTGCAGTGAGCCGAGATTGCACCACTGCATTCTAGCCTGGGCGACAGAGCAGGACTCTGTCTCAAACAAAACAAAACCAAAAAAATTAAGTTTCTTCCTATGACTAATCTCTGTGTAGAAGCAAACAAACAAACAAAACAAAAGACCCTGGCGACCTGATAACCTCCCAAGCCTCAGTTTCCAATGTAACCCACAAAACGGAAAGTTTTCCTTTAAACTGTCTGAAAATTTTAGCCAGAAAATAAAGTGACTTTCTCATTATGTATCTGAAATCCTGTTAGTCTTTAAAAAATAAATGTTTTTATGCATGACCTCCTCTGAGTTAAAAAAAAAAATCCTATGAAACTATAAAGCTACTTCCTTAAACTAATTTAAACAAGGATGATGGTGGCTATTAAAAACTTCTTAAATTTCATTCAGTTCAGAATGGTTAAAAACAGAACACACAAGCAAGGTGTGTCAACGGCTCCCGTAAAAAGCAGGGGCAGGATGCTGTCGGTGCTCATGCCCCAGGGTCCCCCAGCCCAGATGCACGTAGGGCCAGGGCTATTGTCTCCCACCTACAGTTGCAACATAGTGTCTGCCTGCCCCACAGGTCAAATCCCAGGTGTGGTCAACCCACAGAAGAATTTTGGAGGGCCCAGCACTTTCCAGGGCCTGTCACTTGGGCATTAAAACCTGTGATCATCCAAGAGAAACAGAGGTTGGCCCCCCAAGTATCCCTGTTACAGTCCAGGAAGGTGAAGTCACTGGAAACTTTTGGTGAGAACTTTGTGTTCCCTTAGCGGTGAGGATTTGGGAGAGATCAAGGAGGTACTTTAGGGTTAGGGACTTTTAAAACTAAATCTGGATTGTAAATCTAGATAGAATAGGAGCCCTTAGTAAGGCTGGTGGACCATAACTACAGACATTCAGCACCTGTGGGATGAGTCAACCTCTTCTCAGTCCTCAGTATTTTGAAATGGATGGTGTTGATTTGTACCACCATGTGTATCATGTGGGCCTGTGGCTGTCTGGCCCAATGTTGCAGGGTTTTTGCTGGAGTTGTGTCGTTCAGGTTAACTGTCACAGTGATAAAAAAATATGAGAGTGGTTCGTGCAGATGATAGTTGTGTGATCCAAGCAAAAACCACCACTTGGTAGTTCCTGTAGCACCCTTACCCAGTGAGTTTGGTGAAATGGGGTTAATTAAAGCCTCAGGCCCAGCTGTCTTTTGTAACAGGATTTTCTACCAGAAGATTCAGTTGAGCCATAATGTGCACTTTGAAGACTATTTGTGAGGGTTGCTGAAGTGGAGGAATGCCAGTGTTTTACTAGTGGTGAAATCGATTCTGTTCCAAAGTGTTTTTTATGCTATTACAATAGCAACATTATGAGGAGGAAAGCAACTCAGGCATTTAGTTAGAGTACAGCTGAAGATTTACTTCTGTACGGAGAAGACAAGGGTTTCATAGATCATCTCCTTGGACAAAGGTAAAGGCAGAGTATATTAAAACAAAACCTGGCCGGGCACAGTGGCTCATGCCTGTAATCACAGCACTTTGGGAGGCTGAGGTGGGCGGATCACCTGAAGTCAGGAGTTCGAGACCAGCCTGACCAACATGGAGAAACCCTGTCTCTACTAAAATTAGCCGGGCGTGGTGGCATGTGCCTGTAATTGCAGCTACTCGGGAGACTAAGGCAGGAGAATCTCTTGAACCCAGGAGGTCAAGGTTGCAGCGAGCCAAGATCGTGCCATTGCACTCCAGCTTGGGCAACAAGAGCGAAACTCCATCTGAAAAAAAATACAACCTCCAGATGGTCTGTTTGTCCTTGAGTGCACTGATCAGCTGCAAAGAGGCAGTTTGTCCCTCAAAGGGCTGACAGAGTTGTGAGGGAAGGCAGTTCTTAGTTGTACGCAGGTTTTCTGAGAATTCTGGTTACTTTAGCTACGGAGTGTTGGTCATGCATCCCTGTCTGTGTCACGACGGCCTGTATCTTTCCACTGGTACCTGCACTGTTTCTCTCACTGGAATTTGTTATGTGTTTAGGTTTTAGGAAATTAATAATGTGTGAATTCTGCAATGATGCTTTGGGGCCTGAGTTGAAACATGAATGTGCAAATGTATGTCATAGCTGTTGATCCTTAGCTTGCAGAACAGGGGATGAAACCAGCATACTGCCTTATTTGTAAGGCCGTGGGTCATCTGGCTGCATGTTGGATGCAGAACAACACACAGTGAGATCTTAGAAAGCCCATTTCCTAGGATAGAGAATTGTGAAAACAATTGTAAAAACATCTCATCTTCTCTGAGAGATATAAAAGTGAGAATTTTATTGTCATAACTTTTGGGAACATGTCACAAAAGATGAAAGGCATTCTTGTTGTCTGGAAACAGTGAAAGAATCCAAGTCCACATATAAATACATAATTTATTATTTCAGATGCACATAAGGAAATAGTACCCATTATCCAAATTACAAGCATGTTGTCCACTTCATCAGAACCGGAGTGAGACTCAAGGGTAAAGAATGAGCTGATCATGCTCTTTCTCTCCGATCAAGACCATTCTTTCCCTTTCTCCTCCCACACCTACACACCCAGGAAAGGCATGCAGCAAGAAGCTCAAAATCTACAAGCCAGGAAGACAGCCCTCACCAGAAATGGAAACAGCTGGCACCTTGATCTTGGACTTCCTAGGCCTCCAGAACGGTGAGAAGTGTCTGTTGTTTAAGCCTATAGTCAGCCCAAGCTGACTAAGAAACATGGTCGCCCAGAATGAAGGCTTTATTTTTCAGCATTTTCTGCAGTGAACTGCATCTTCTGTGGCCACATGAATAAGTTCAGGCCAATGAGTTACAAGCAAAATTAAAGCATGGTAGCTTCTAGCAACCTTTCTTAAAGGACAGCTGGTATATGGCCTTTGCATCCCTTCCTCATTGTCACTCTTTCTATCCTACTGCTTGAAATGTGGTGTGAGAGCTGGAGCTCTTGCTGCCTTCTTAGACTGTGAGGTAAGGACCACATCATAGGGATGATTAAGAAGTAAGCTAGAAGGAGTTTGAGACCCTGAGGACTTGAAGGAATAGAGCTGCTACCACAGTCCCAGATTGCCTTTGCTTCAGTCTTTATACAGGACAGAGAAATAAAACTGCTATCTGGTTTAAACAGTGCTTCTGTGAGACTCTATTATTTTCAATTAAGCCTAATCCTTGCTGATGCACACCTTTTCCCTTATGTTAACTTGACTTCATGGGGCATAGTCCGTGGGTCTCTAGGTCACTTCCTCTTAGTGGTGAGAGGCTAAATCTTGGTCCCTCTGAGCACAAATGCAACATGTTGAGAATGCTGTCTTCCTGCCTGCAGCAAGGAATAGGGACATGTCTAGTCATTCCAGGGACTTAAGTTTTCCAGCTGCTTCAATTGATTCTGGAAATAGTAGCCATGAGCTCCATGGGGGCAATGTGACTTCACTTTTACTCTGTAGGGAGCATCACATATACAAAAAAAAATAAGACACCTTTCCTTTGCTTAAAGATGTCAATTCTTTCCTGAAAAACCCTGCTGCTCAGGGGAAAATAAATCATTAGATGGAAAAATATTTCCATTTATTTCAACGGGAAACATATGATGCATTTCATTCTGACCAATGATATCCTCAATATTCACATATAGAAAAATCTATTGACTGAGCAATGAAAGCAAGTCTATGTAAGAAACAATAATTAGAAAGTACATAGGTCGAAGTACATAGGTAAAAGGCATTTATATGTGAAAGATACTATAATGGAGCACATTTTACTCTCAAGGGAGGAAGAAAGATGTGAGTGGGCTGGTAGAGAAGGGATTGGAGAGGTCATTCTTTGGCAGGTGCAGTGTTCTTTCTGTACTATTTTCTTCAACAATTTTTCAACATTTTGAGGCTTCATAATCATCTTGCACTCAAAGGGCACCACAAATAATATCATAGTACAAAAAATACTTTTAGGAGAAAACAAAAACTAGGTATGTTTGTGCTTCAAATAATGTAAAAAATAGTGCACGTGCACAGCCCAGTGACATAGCACAGAAGATGCTGCCTATCTCTTCATCCCCCTTGCATGGCAGTATGTTTGGGATTCTTTTTTAAAAAATTGGATTGCACATCACTCCTTTATTTTTTATTTTTATTTTTGGAAGACGGAGTTTCGCTCTTGTTGCCTAAGCTGGAGGGCAATGGTGCAATCTTGGCTCACTGCAACCTCCGCCTCCTGGGTTCAAGCGTTTCTCCTGCCTCAGCCTCCCCAGTAGCTGGAATTACAGGCATGCGCAGAAAAAGGATTTAGTACAGTTATGCTTAAAGGAACACTGGGCCCTTGTGGCAGGGCCAAGCAACTAGAACATGATTCAGAAATCAGTCAGTGAAAGACACACTTGGATAGGACGAAGAGGCATTTTACTGCCATGAAACAAGGCAGGTGAAGGATTCTAAAACACACAGCAGGAGGCACTCCTACCCCTCAGAGCTTATTCCATCTTGGTGTGAGGGATGGCTTATTTTCTGATGACCGCATGTGGGACTATTTCAACCACCACAAGAAACACCACAAGGGTTATTGTTTTGTATTATTTACATATACTATACTTTTTTTTTTTTTTTGGTAAAAGTAAATGTAACACATAAACTAAATTCAGGACTGATCCCAACCTTCTAGAGCCAGCTCCTCTGGGGTCAGGGAGGAAACATTGTTTGTCACATCACCGTGCAAGTTACATTCATCTTCCACTGGAATGACTAGAGCCCCCAGGCAGTGGTCTGACTGCAGAAGAGCAGAGAACTGGCTCCTGGGGGCAGATAGGCGCTCTTGTGTCTCCTTACTGGTCATGGTTTAGCATGGTTCCTCCCCACAAGTCCTTCGTAAACAAAGCACTGGCAAAAACCCAAGTCACTACCTTTCAACTCTCTTGGACAAGGGGAGCTTTTCCTCAGCTTGGACTGAGACCCTGTGCCCTAGAAGTGCT
>NW_012102122.1:0-329 GCF_000951045.1 Mandrillus leucophaeus
CAACAGACCTACAGCTGAGGGTCCTGACTGTTAGAAGGAAAACTATCAAACAGGAAGGACACCCACACCAAAACCCCATCAGTACATCACCATCACCAAAGACCAGAGGTAGATAAAACCACAAAGATGGTGAAAAAGCGGGGCAGAAAAGCTGGAAATTCAAAAATAAAGAGCGCATCTCCTCCTCCAAAGGAATGCAGCTCATTGCCAGCAACGGATCAAAGCTGGATAGAAAATGACTTTGACGAGATGAGAGAAGAAGGCTTCAGTCCATCAAACTTCTCAGAGCTAAAGGAAGATTACGTACCCAGTGCAAAGAAACTAAAAAT
>NW_012102122.1:5204-19799 GCF_000951045.1 Mandrillus leucophaeus
ATATGTAATAAACCTGCATGTTATGCACATGTACCCTAGAACTTAAAGTATAATAATAATAATAATAATAATAAAAAGCAAATAATACTCAAATTGTCAAGGTCTCAGCAAACACTCACCCACAGTAACTCTTGATTGCCCTTCCTGGGAATCATGGTCATATGAAAGTATCCAAATCTAACAATAAATATCTCCAGGCAGCTCTATCTCAGTTTATCTCATTTGGGGATTGTCTTTCAGAAAATATAATATTGTTGATAAAAATGAGCCCAGGAAAGGATGATGGTAAAAATAACAGAAGAATGAATCATTCTCTGACTTAATATTCTTCAGAATGAAATAATTATTTAAATATATATTCTTGATTATCCCAAAGCTTCTTATAAATGTCAAATATTCTGTATTTATAAAGTAGAGAGGTTAGAAATTAAATGGCTTATTGATCATTAAATACTTCATTGAGATGAATCCTATTTTTTTCAGTAGTTGGTTAGAAAACAAACTCACCATTTGAAATTGTTTTGAATTTCATTAGGTTTAATTTTTTTGATTAAATAATATTTCTGTCTCCTTCCTGTACCTTCCCTTCCCCATTAAAAAAGTAACACAACCACAACAACAAAACTTTTCTTATCCCTTGTTAATAATAGATATGTTAGATATGGAAATTGTTACTACAATGATTTATCAAGGTCAGAATTATTTTTTTGACAAGAACATTTATCTCAGTGTCATTTTATAGAAAAATCTGGATGATCTTACTGCTTTAAACCTGAATTTGAACTAATCCAACACCTAAGTAGACCACATTTTAAGTGCACTATATTTGTTGATTAAAACAATTTCTTCCCAGTACTTGTTTCTCCTTCAAATTTTGATTCCCTAATTGATTTCAGGCAGACCACAGATATTTTGTATCTCTGAGGAGCAGATTTGTAAATTATTTTTTATTGTCACAGTAGCTTGTTGTTCTTTACCTTAAAATAACAATTTCTAAAGGGAATAAAATGCCAAAACAGGCATGGCTGGATATTGTTTTGGTATATTAATGTAATCCCCTTTGCTGTCCTCATATTTAAATTCCCTGTCTCTGGGGAAGTATGTGGCATGGAGTTGCCTGAGAATTTCCAGCTTTGTTTTTAAGATACTAAATCTGTGGGAGATGGTAAGGTTTGCAGAAACATTTTGAAGTTATTTTTGACATATTCTTTTGGTTTCTCTCATAGCCCACATTGCAATTCATCCGCTAAGCCTGTTGGCTATACCATCAAAATATATCAGGAATCTTACCACTTTCATTTCTTACTCAGATGCAATTCTAGTAGGAGCCACCATAATCTACTCTCTGGATCACTTCAATAAAGCACAAAGTTGTCTACATTTTTCTCCTCACCCCCTTACCCCCTAAGTAGTTTATTCTCAACACAGTGGCCAGAGTGATACTTCAAAAATGTAAATTATATTATTGCTATTCTTTGAACTTTCTAGTTCAAGGATTCTTAACCTTTTTTATATCATGAAGCCGTTTGGTTTCTGGTGAAACTCCTTGATCCCTTCTCAAGATATTTTAAAATGCATAAAATTGAAAATTCAAATTAACCAATGATTTTGAAGTACAGTAGCCAACATATTTTTAAAAACAAATTTATAATTTTATCTTTTCTCCTTAGAAGTGAAAGAATGCTAATAATATAGGGTGTGCTGAAAGAGAGTTGAGAGGGGAAACAAAGAAGAAAAGGGAACGGGTGTGTATACAAGAATGAGTTGAGAAAGCATGATGGGTGTAGGATGTCAAGATGCCCCCACTCTGGGCTGGACAAATTTCATGGGTTCAGAAATGGGTTGGAAAGGGTGATTTGGGTTAGAACAAACAACATACTGGAGGTAATAAATAACTAAATAGATTTTTTAGTTAATATGCGTGTTTCTTAATGAATACATTAAATCACAAGATTTAGAGGCAGGTCTAATAACTACCATAATTTTTAAGTAGTAATAAGTTTGAATAATATGTGGAGATGTCTATAAAAACTGTGCAAAAATATGATATGAAACTACTTGTGATTTCTCTTAGTGACAAAATTGCAGGTACTGTTAATAATACTGTGATTTATTGCTACATTTGTAATAGAAGAAGATGCAAAATTTGAGTTAGGAGTTAGTGAAAATAAAGATGTAATGTTTTTTGGCCAAGGTTCACAGGCCTCCTGAATTTTATTCAAATACTCTCAGGGAGGAAATCCTGCAATGTGATGGATCGAGAGAGTGGTGATGGAAATCCCACAGCAGCTCTGAATTCTGATCCTGCTTGGCTGTTTACTGGCTGTCCAGTGGTGAGAATATTCCTCATGTCTTCTGAGCTTTTATGTTATTCCAAAAGAAGGTCATAAGTACTCCCTTTAAGTTTGTTTCTGTGAATATATACTTTTAAATGTAAAAATTCCTAACACAGTTTAAAATATTAAATTGTCCCTCAAAAAATATTATCAAGATGAAGAACCTCTGCTCTAGTGTCTTCCCATCTCAGAGTAAAAGCTAACATCTTTAATAGGATTTATAAGCCATTACATGATCTACTCTTTTTTTTCTACTTTCTATTCTGTTATTCTATCCCTCAGTCACTTTACTCTTGCCACAGTAGTCTCTGAACATACGAGGCATGCTCCTACCTTAGAATTTTGGCACCGACGGTTTTATGTTGTTTTTCTTTTTATTATTGATTTATGGGAGCTCTTTTTATATTCTAGATAGAAGTCCTTTGTCTAATATATGTGATAAAAATATTTTCTTCCTGTCTATGACTTGCCTTTTCATTTTCTTAACAACCTCTTTTAAAAAATCAAACATTCTCAGAGGTCGGAAAACTTCAAAATTGGAAAAGAGGATGGTTTTGTTTGTACATACAACATATATAGGGAAATTGTGAGAGAGGAGATTGAAAGGGTAGAACACAACTTTGCTTCTTGAAATGCATTATACCACTTTTGATGTCCTATTCCAAGTGTTGGGATCAAAAAAACAATCTACGCATTAGATAAATATAACCCATACTATGAATGTTAATTTTCCCAGGCCCCAGTCCCCCTTGGAAGCAGAAAGAGTAAGAGTTTCAGAGGTTTCAAATATAGGCTCTACCATATATTAACTCTCTAGCTTTAGAACAGTCATTTAACCTATTTGGATCAATACTTTTTTCATAGTCTAAAATTAAAGTGGAGGTGAGTGATAATACCTATACAATTGCAATGTATGAGTATGATGAGATTGTACATGTGAAAGCACATAGCAAAGTATTTGACATATAGTATGTTCTCAATCTAATTTCCATTCCTTTTATTCCGTTAAGCTACAGAAATGCTTTAGTCAGTAACAAAACTTCTATACAGACATGTTACTTGTCAGCCTCTTGCCAGTTTGTGCCCTCTCCTTTTGCAATTTCTCAGCCCAAGTTTTGGAATGACTCTGAAAACAGACAGGCTAAGTCAATTTGACAGGCTAGATTTTTGTTTATTTGTACCCATGGCTCATTAAGATAATACACAAATATTTTATTCAGGAGGTCAAGGGTTTGAAGATGCAGGTAGGTCCTCTTGATCCTGGCTGGTCATGTGATAAAGTAAGACATTATTTAGAAGACTAGATGTGGCAATGAAGGTGGTTTCCTGCAAACTCATTGCTACTATTGGAGAAAAAATATTCAAAGCACATGTTTTACTTTGGGTGGATCAAGTGTGTCAGCTTTGTGTGCAAAGTCAACCTGTTATGATTCTAACCTAGAAAATATGCCTGGAAAGATAACTGCTTTTAAAGTCATAGTATATGGGATTTGTGTATTTCTCGTTTATAATGTTTAATATTTAACCTTCCCAGAACACTTTCTATGTGCCTGGCTCTATACTAGGCTTTTTTTCATATATAATTACAATCTTTTTTCAACTTTTAAGTTCAAAGTTACACGTGCAGGTTTGTTATGTAGTAAACTCATATCATAGGTGTTTGTTGTATAGATTATTTTGTCACCTATGTATTAAGCCTAGTACTGCTTAGATATTTTTCCTGATCCTTTCCCTCCTTCCACTTTTCTGTCTCTGGTAGGCCACAGTGTCTGTTGTTTCCCTCTATGTGTCTATGTGTTCTCATCATTTAGCTCCCACTTATAAGTGACAGTATATGGTATTTGGTTTCCTGTGTTCGCATTAGTTTGCTAAGGATAATGGCCTCCACTTTCATTCATGTTCCTGCAAAGAATATAATATAATTATTTTTTATGGCTACATAGTATTCATGGTGTGGATGTACCACATTTCCTTTATCTGTTCCACAACTAATGAGCATTTAGGTTGAGTCCATGCCTTTACTACTGTGAACAGTGATGGAATGCACATATGCAGCATGTGTCTTTATGATAGAATGATTTATATTCCTTTGAGTATATACCCAGCAATAAGATTGTGATAATGGTAGTTATTTCCTTAGGTCTTTGATGTATTGCCTAAACTGTTTTGCACAATGGTTGAACTAATTTACACTCCTGCCAACAGTGCATAAGTGTTCTCTTTTCTCTGCAACCTTGCCGGCACCTATTAGTTTTTTTGACCTTTAAGTAACAGTTATTTTGACTGATGTGAGAAAATATCACATTGTTGTTTTGATTTAAATTCCTGTGATGATCAGTGATGGTGGACTTCTTTGCATATGCTTTTTGGCCACATGTATGTCTTCTTTTAAAAAGTGTCTGTTCATGTCCTTTGCCCACTTTTTTATAGGGTGTATGTTTTATTTATTTTATTGTAGATTTTTTAAGTTCTTAATAGATGCTGGATATTAGACCTTTGTCAGATGCATAGTTTGCAAAAATTTTCTCCTATTCTGTAGGTTGTTTACTTTTAATAGTTACTGTTGTTGTGCAGAAGCTCTTTAATTAGATCCCATTTGCCAACGTTTGCTTTTGTTGCAACTGCTTTTGGCATCTTCTTTATGAAATCTTTGCCAGGTCCTATTTCCAGAATGGTATTGCTTAGGTTGTCTTTCAGGGTTTTCAGTTTGGGGTTTTACATTTAAGTCTTTAATCCATCGTGAGTTGATTTTTGTGTATGGTGTAAGGAAGGTGTTCAGTTTCAATCTTCTGCATACAGCTAGCCTGTTACCCCAGCACAATTTCTTGTATAGGGAGTTCATTTCCCATTTCTTGTTTTTGTCAGCTTTGTCAAAGATCAGATGGCTGTAAGTGTGTGGCTTTATTTGCATGCTCTCTCTTCTGTTCCATTGGTTTCTGTGTCTGTTTTTGTACTAGTATCATGCTGTTTTAAATACTGTATCCCTGTAGTATCATTTGAAGTCGGATAATGTTATACATCCAGCTTTGTTCTTTTTTGTTTAATATTGTCCTTGCTATTCATGCTCTTTTTGGTTCCATGTGAATTTAAAAATAGTTTTTTCCTAGTTCTGTGAAGCATGTCATTGGTACTTTGATCGGATTAGCATTGAATCTATACATTGCTTTGGATGGTGTGGACATTTTAATGATAATATAATTACAATCTTAACCCAATAAAGCAAATACTCACACTTCATCATTTTACAAATGAGAAGACTAGGGCTCAAAGAGATTAAGTAAATTGTCTATGCTTATAACAATTATAAGTGGTTAAGACCATATGTGAATCAGGTAATTTTACTTTAGAACCCAAATGCTCAACTGGTATTCCAGAGCAATAAGAAATATTTCGACTGGATATTACCTAGATATCTACCATTTATTATTGTTTTAGATGTGACTTTAGCACAGGTTTGCCACATCCAACTTTTCTTGGTTTCAGATCCAGCTTTCTAGGTCAATCATAATCTTTGTACCTGTTTCCTTACCTAAAATTCAGAAAATGTGTAACTACCTTACAGGATTGTTTTAATAATCAAATGAAATAATTTAATTAGTATCAGGTAATATGATATATACCAGGCAATATGATTTGTGCCAGATAAAATATGTTATTACATTTAATATTTTAAAATAACAATGATTATAATTATAATAGTACTTGGTATTTACTCTTGGTTTACTATTAGTCTTTGAATTGAGCACTTTTCATGATTATCTCTTGTAATCATCAGAACACGAGACAGACAGTATTATTATTTCTATTTTACTATAGGTTGGTGCAAAAGTAATTGTGGTTTTTGCCATTAATTTCAATGCATCAACTTAAAAAGGCCACTGAGGTACAATGAGATTAAGTGAAATTTTGAGCATCACACAGCTGGCAAATTGCAAAACCAGAAGGGAAACTCAGGTAATGTGCTGCTTTTCTTGAATCAGTATCAATCAGGCTTTCCCCTTTCTTATTATTTTTTGACACCTACTGCTATCCAATGATGGATCAAAGCTGTCTTGAAACTGACCATATTTTCCCTTTGTAAATGGTTCTTCTGTTTCCAGCAGTAAAACTTGATGTACTCCTTTCAGGTTATGTACTAATGTGCTTAAGGAACAACAATGATGTCAGAGTAGATGGAGTGCAGTGAGCAAGGTAGGGTGTGGTAGGAAGGTGAGAGAGAGAGAAACAACTAAGAATTCTGTAGAGAATGGATTATATGGGAACAGAGTGGCAACAGGGACAATAGTCAGGCAGCTATTACAGTAATTACTTCCCTTTCTTCTTTTCCTTATGTAATCATGGGAAAATTTTTATTCCACTTAGAAGTTCTCTATGTCAAATTCAAAAGAATTAATAAAGTTATCAAACTATCCAGTAAAGCCAGTGATTGAGATTCATGAGCCTTTTCCCAGATGGTGTGGGAGATATTTTATTCAAGTGAATATTAGAAACAGTTAATTTTTTTCTAGAATCATATATGAATTACCTTTGTCGTTAATTATTTTTCTAAGATACCATCACCTGAACCAGGCAAATAGTTGCTAGATTATACTTCTCTGCAGCCTCCACAGAATAAATTTGAAGGGTGTCCAGGGCTACAGAAAGGGCTATTTATAAATTATTGGTCTGGGCCTCAATCAGTAAAGAAGTTTACCATAGAATTTTACCTTTTTAAGTGAATTATCCACTGCTGTACTTAATGTAATTGCTTTTTATTTACTCTTTTACACATCACCTACTGTGGGAACTTTGAGCAAGATATTTAGCTTCTCCCTTATTCAGTACTTTGAAATGTAAATTGTCTATTTCCTAGTCATTTGTTTGTTTGCTTTCTAAAAGGATTAAATAAATAACTCTATGTAAAGTGCATAGAACAGTGTCTGGTACTTAGTAAGCACTCAATAAGTCTTTCTTCTTCATTCAGTATCCCGGTGTTTAGCTTTTGTTTAACATTTCATTAATGGAAACTGTATTATTTCCCTTTTACACTACTATAAAGAACTGCCCGGGACTCGGTAAAAATGTAAATAAAAGAGGTTTAATTGACTCACAGTTCCTCATGGCTGGGGAGGCCTTAGGAAACTTACAATCACGATGGACGAGGAAACAGTCAAATCTTACATAGCAACAGGAGAGAGAGTGTATGTGAGTGCAGGAAAAACTATCATTTATAAAACAATCAGATTTCATGAGAATTTACTCACTATGATGAGAACAGCATGGGGCAAACTGCCCTCATAATCCAAACACTTACCTCCCTCAATACATGGGGATTCCAGTCCCTTCCTTTACACATGGGGATTACAATCTGAGATGAAATGTGGATAGGAACAGAGAGTCAAACAATACTATTCTGCCCCTGCCCATCCACAAATCTCATGTCTGTTCACATTTTAAAACCAATTATGCCTTCCCAACAGTCTTCCAAAGTCTAAACTCTTTCCAACACCAACTCAAAAGTCCAAGTTAAAAGTCTCATCTGAGACAAGGCAAGGCCCTTCCCCCTAGAAGCCTGAAAAATTAAAAACAAGTTAGTTATTTTCAAGATATAGTGGGGATACAGGTATTGGATAAAAGCTCCCATTCTGCATAGAAGAAATTAGCCAAAACAAAGGAGTCACAGGTCTTATGCAAGTCCCAAATCCAGTGGGGCAGTCATTAAATATTAAAGCTCCAAAATAATCTCCTTTGACTCCATGTCTCACATTCAAGTCACACTGATGCAAAGGGTGGGCTCCCATGGCCTTGGGCAGCTCTTCCCCTGTGACTTTGCAGGGTACAAACCCCCTATCCCCTCACCCCAGCTGCTTTCACAGCCGGTGTTGAGTGTCTGTGGCTTTTCCAGGCACACTGTGCAAGTTGTTGGTGGATTCATCATTCTAGGGGCTAGAGGATGGTGACTGTCTTCTAACAGCTCCGCTAAACTGTGCCCCAGTGGGGACTCTGTGTGGAGGCTCCAACCCCACATTTCCCTTTTGCACTGTCCTAGCAGAGGTTCTCCATGAGGACTTCACTCCTGCAGCAGACTTTGGGGTGGATATCTAGGCATTTCCACACATCTTCTGAAATCTAGACCGAGGTTCTCAACCTCAATTCCTGTCTTCTGTACACCCACAGCCTCAACACCATGTGGAAGCTGCCAAGGCTTGGGGCTTGCACCTTGTGAAGCAACAGCCCAAGCTGTCCCTTGGCCCCTTTTAGTTACGGCTCCTGGCCCACAAAACCATTTTCCTTCCCAGGCCTCTGGGTCTGTGATGGGAGGGGCTGCTGTGAAGGTCTGTGACATGCCCCGAAGACATTTTCCCCCTTGTGATTAACATTTGGCTCCTCATTACTTATATAAATTTCTGCAGCCAGCTTGAATTTCTCTCCAGAAAATCGGTTTTTATTTTCTATCTTATCACCAGGCTGAAAATTTTCCAAACTGTTCCAATCTCTTCCTGATACCCATTTCCAAAGTCATTTCCACATTCTCTGGTATCTTTATAGCAGTACCCCACCCTCAGTAGCAATTTACTCTATTAGTTCCTTTTCACACTGCTATAAAGAACTGCCTGAGATGGGGTAATTTATAAATAAAAGAGGTTAAATTGACTGACAGTTCCTCATGGCTGAGGAGGCCTCAGGAAATTTACAATCATGGTGGAAGGGGAAGTAGGCACATCTTACATGGCAGCAGGTAAGAGAGAGCATGTGTGAGTGCAGGAAAAACTAACATTTATAAAACCATCATAACTAATGAGAATTCACTTACTATCACAAGAACAGCATGGGGGAAACTGCTCCCATAATCCAATCCCTTCCTTCCCTTGACACATGGCGATTACAGTTCTTCCTTAGAAACACGGGGATTACAATCTGAGATGAGATTTGTGTGGGGACATAGAGCAAAGCCATATCAAATAACGATTCTGTTTACTTTTTAAAACTATTAATTGGTTAGTTCTGTGTAATGTATATTTTGCTATGCATTGTGGATAAAAAAGACAGCACATTCATTTTGTAAAGAAAAGTTTCATAATGAGGAAAGTAGACATGTAAACAAAAACTCCAAAGGTAGTTAGTGCTAGAAATTCATAGGCAAATTACAGAGTGTTAATAATAAGCCTAAACTATGAATCCCATCCTAGAGTTTGTATATTCGAGGTAAGTGAATCCTATCAGATTGTGATTCCCATAATTCCTCAGCTTTTCAAAGAATATACATGTTTTGTCAAGTTGCTTAGTGGCAAAGGAGCAAGTTCACTTCTTTATGCCAACAAACTTTGCAAGATTCAGTGCCATTGTTATCTTCATTGAAATGGCACATAGACCTCTGTACATTTTAAAGGAGTAGTTCAGCTTCTTCCATGACTTACAGATGGGTAACATCAGTACAATGACTAATTGGCAATTCCCTGCAAGTGGCTAAAGCTCATCATTCACTTAACAAACAGCTCGACATGTGTGTCTTGATTCCATCTTCGAATGTTTTTATTCTTCTAAAAGGGTCAATTTGCACTTGGCAGTCTTTTCTGCCAGAGGAACATAAATCATAAAGAATCTTTCTCAACAAACACTTAAAAGATAATAAAATGGTAAATTGACTTGTTGTAAATGTCATTAGGTATCTTTCGGACAAAAGGTACAAAACATTCAGCATGAATGAGGCTAAAAAAAAAAAAAAAAACGAAAAAAAACATGTAAATGTATGATGCAGAAACCGGGAATGAGTACCTTTTTCCCTAAAGAAAATGTACAGTCATTATCTGATCACTGAACTAACCAAGAAGAGACTTCAGTGGACACATACAATAAAGAATACAAGCTTTATAGAATTATTCCAAGAAGTCACTAAACAAGCAGCAACAATAACAAAAAGAATAAGAAATAGCAACAACAATTAATTTGATGGCTGTGTTACAATTTTTTTAGTTGCTGTATTATATTGCCACATCATGTTTTAAATATTCAGTTTTCAAGAAAGAAAACCCTATGAGTCAGAACAAAAAACAAGAAATGATATAGCCCATACACAGAAAAATAACTAATAGTCAATAAAAACTGTCCCTTTGGAAGCTCAGATTTTGAACTTAATAAACAAGGACATTAAATCAGATATTACAACGTGATTAAGGAAGTAAAGGAAGCCATTTTCATTGAATTAAAGAAAAGTATGAGGATAAAATCACACCTACTAGTGATCAATAAACAGACAAAAACTTTAAAAAAGAATGAAAGAGAAATTCTAGAGTTGCAAAGTACAATTACTGAAATAAATAAATTAATTTTTAAAAACCCGCTAGATAGGTTCAAGAGCAGATTTGTACTGGTAAAAATAAGAATCAGCAGACCTAAAAATAAGTTGATTGAGTTTATCTTTTTTTTTTTTTTTTTTTTTTGAGGAACAACAAAAGAAAACAATGAACAAAAATGAGCAAAGCCTAAAACACCTGTGAGATACCATGAAGTGTACTAACATATACATAATGGGAATTCCACAGAAGGAATGGGTTACTTTATAATAATAGAAGGATCACCTCAGCAGGAACATATATACATCATATCATATAATAATAGATTCCCCAAATAGAAACAGAAGCTAAATTGAAAAGAGAAACATAAATCAACAATAATATTTGGAGACTTCAATACATTATCTCAATAATTGGTAGAAAAACTAAACAGAAAATTAGGACAGAGTTGTATTTTGAATAACCACTCCATCCAACAACACAGGAATAGATAGATATTTTCTCAAGCAAATATGGAATGTTCTTCAGGATAGACCAAACACTGTGTCATGAAATAAGTATCAATAAATTAAAATGATCAAAATCATACAAAGTAACTCTATAACCACAATGGAGTAAAATAAAAACTCAAAAAGCAAAACACAATTTAGAAAACCCACAACTAGTTGGAAATTATGCAACATATTTCTTTTTTATTATTTTATTTCAAGTTGAAAGAAAATTTTGTGTATGTATCACATATAACATGGTATTTTTAAGCTTATATACAGTGTGGAATTACTAAAATTCGCTAATTAACATATGCATTAGCTCACATAGTTATAATTTTTCTGGTGAGAACAGTTATCTGCTCTCTCAGCACTTTAGTTTTTTTTAGCATTTATTTTAGTTTTAGGGGTAAATGGACAGGTTTGTTATGTAGATGAATTAAATGTCCCAGGGTCCTTGTTATAGAGTATTTCATCACTCAGGTAATAAGCATAGTACCTGAGAGGTAGTTTTTCAATCCTCAGCCTCCTCCCAACCTCCACTCACAAGTAGACCCCGGTGTCTAGTTCCCTTCTTGGTGTCCATGTGTACTCAATGTTTAGCTTCCACTTGTGAGAACATGTGATATTTGGTTTCTGTTCCTGTGTTAGTTTACTTAGGATAATGGCCTCCAGCTTCATCCGTGTTACTGCAGAAGATATGATCTCATTAATTTTTATGTCTGCATAGGATTCCATGGTGTATATGTATCACGTTTTCTTTCTCCAGTTTACCATTGATGGACATTTAGGTTGATTCTATATATTTGTTATTCTGAATAGTGCTGTGTGAACATATAAGTGCATAAGTGCATGTGTCTTTATGTTAGAACGATTTATAGTCCTTTTGGTACGCACCCAATAATGACATTGCTGTGTTGAATGGTAGCTCTGTTTTAAGTTTGTGGATTTTGTGGATATATCACCAAACTGCTTTCCACAATGACTGAGTTAATTTATATTTGGACCAACAATGTATATGCATTCCCTTTTCTCTACAACCTAACTAGCATCTTTTATTTTTCAACTTTGTATTAATAGCCATTATGACTGGAGTGAGATGATATCTCATTGTGATTCTGCTTTGTATTTCTCTAATGGTTAGTAATGCTGAATATTTCTTCATTTGTTTGCCATGTATATGTCTTCTTTGAGAAGTATCTGTTCGTGGCCTTTGTTCATTTTTAATGGGGTTGCTTGGTTTTTGCTTGTTAATTTGCTTAAGTTCCTTATAGATTCTGAATATTAGATATTTGCCAGATGCATAGTTTGCAACTAGTTTATCTCATTCTGTGTGTTGTCTGTTCACTCTATTGACAGTCTCTTTTGCTTTGCAAAAGCTCTTTCATTTAATTAGATCCTGTCTGTCAATTTTTGGTTTTGTTGCAATTGTTTTTGATGTTTTCATCATAAAATCTTTTCCAGGGCCTGTATCCAGATTGATATTTTTTAGGTTTTTTTCAATGGTTTTCGTAATCTCTTCATGTTAAAAACCCTTAACAAACTAGGCATTGAAATAACATACCTCAGAATCATAAAAACAATCTATGACAAACCCACAGTCAACATTATACTGAATGGGGAAAAGCTTGAAGCATTTCCCTTGAGTATTGGAACAAGACAAGGATGCCCACTCTCACTAATTCTGTTCAACATAGCACTGGAAGTTGTAGCTAAAGTAATCAGGCAGGAGAAAGAAATTAAAGGCATTGAAATAGAAGGAGAAGAAGTCAAACTATTCCTGTTTGCAGAAAATATAATACTAAGAAACGTCATAGTCTCTGCCAAAAAGCTCTTAGATCTTACAGACAACATCAGTAAAATTTCAAGATACAAAATCAAGGTACAAAAATCAGTAACATTTCTAGATGCTAACAAAGTCAGGACTCAGTGCTAAATCAAGAACACATTCCAATTCACAATAGCCACTCACACAAAAATATAATACTTGGGAATCCAGCTAACCAGGGAGGTGAATGATCTCTACAATTATAATTACAAAACACTGCTGAGTCAAATGGTATTTCTGGTTCTAGATCCTTGAGGAATCGTCACACTGTCTTCTACAATAGTTGAGCTAATTTATACTACCACCAACAGTGTAAAAGCATTCCTATTTCTCCACATCCTCTCCAGCATCTGTTGTTTCCTGACCTTTTAATGATCACCATTCTAACTGGTGTGAGATGGTATCTCATTGTGGTTTTGATTTGCATTTCTCTAATGACCAGTAATGATGAGCATTTTTCCATAATTTTGTTGGCTGAATATAATGCCTTCTTTGAAGAAGTGTCTGTTCATATCCTTCACCTACTTTTTGACGGAGTCGTTTGTTTTTTTTTTCTTGTAAATTTGTTTAAGTTCTTTGCAGATTCTGGATATTAGCCCTTTGTCAGATGAGTAGATTGCAAAATTTTTCTCCCATTCTGTAAGTTGCCTATTCACTCTGATGATAGTTTATTTTGCTGTGCAGAACCTCTTTAGTTTAATTAGATACCATTTGTCAATTTTGGCTTTTGTCCATTTTTAAATGTGGTTACTTATTTTCTTTCTATCCAGTGGCCTGAGTTCCTTATATATTTTAGATTTTAACCCCTTATCAGATGTATAGTATGCAAATATTTTATCTCATTCTGAAGGTTGTCTCTTCATTCTGTTAATTGTTTCAAACTAAAAAGCTGTGCAGAAGTTTTTTAGTTTGATGTAATTTCATTTATCAACTTTTCATTTTGTTACTCATACTTTTAGGGTCATTTCAAAAAAATAATTACCCAGACTGATGTCATAGAGCTTTGTCCTATATTTTTTGCTAATAGTTTTGTAGTTTGAGGTCTTAAACTTAGGTCTTTAATTTATTTTAAGTTGATTTTATAGGGTGTGAGAAAGGGGTTTATTTTCCTTCTTCTGCATGTGGATATCCGGTTTTCCAAAAACCATTTATTGAAAAGACCGTTTCCCTCCTGTACATTCTTGGCACCTTTGTCCCAAATCAACCAACTGCAAATGCATGGATTTATTTGTGGGAACTCTATTCTCTTCCATTGGTCTGGGTATTTTTTTTTTTTTTAATGCAAGTGCTATCCTGGTTTTGGTAATTGTAGCATTGTAGTATAATGAAGGTCAGGTATTATCTTGCATCCAGTTTTATTGTTGTTAAAGACTGCTTTGGCTATTTAGGGTCTTTTTTTATTCCATAAGAATTTTAGAATTTTTTTTTCTATTTCTGTGAGGAATGTTATTGGTGTTTTGATAGGGATTGCTTTGAATCTGTAGATCACTTTCGTTGTTGTGGATATTTTAACAATTTTTGTCAGGTTTGTCAAAGATAAGATGGTTGTAGATGTGTGGCATTATTTCTGAGGGTTCCGTTCTGTTCCATTGGTCTACATCTCTGTTTTGGTACCAGTACCATGCTGTTTTGGTTACTGTAGCCTTGTAGTATAGTTTGAAGTCAGGTAG
>NW_012102122.1:20717-25058 GCF_000951045.1 Mandrillus leucophaeus
CTGCCAGGCTTTGGTATCAGGATGATGTTGGCCTCATAAAATGAGTTAGGGAGGATTCCCTCTTTTTCTATTGATTGGAATAGTTTCAGAAGGATATAAACGTTTTTAACTGGGGCGAGATGATATCTCATTGTAGCTTTTATTTGCATTTCTCTGATGATGAGTGATGGCAACCACCTTTATATATCTCTATTCTCCATTTGTATGTCTTCTTTTTAGAAATGTCTGTTCAAATCATTTGCCTATTTTTTTGTCGTATAATTATATTTTTTTCCTTCAAAGTTGTTTGAATCCTTATATATTCCAATCATTAATTCCTTGTAGAATGGGTAGTTTGCAAATACTATCTCCCATTCTGTGGGTTGTCTCATTACTTTGTTGATTGTTTCCGTTGCTGTGCAGAAGCTTTTTAACTTGAGGTTATTCCATTTGTTCATTTTTGCTTTTGTTGCCTGTGCTTGTGTGGTATTGCTCAAGAAATTTTTACCCAAACAAATGTCCTGCAGATTTTCCCCAATGTTGTCTCATAGTAGTTTCATAGTTTGAGGTCTTAGATTTAAGTTTGCATAAACAAACAAGCATAAAGAAAACTAATAAAAATTCTACTGCTTCGTTCCCCCACTTTTTAACCTTTTGTTGTTTCTATTTATACCTTATTGTCCTGACTATGTCTTAAAAAGTTGTTGAAGTCATTATTTTCCATTGATTCGTCATCTATTCTTAGGATAAAAGTAGTTTAGACACCACAGCTACAGTGTGATAATGCTCTGTGTTTTCCTGGGCATTTTCTATTTCCAGTGAGTTTTGTACTTTCAGGTGAATATTTGTTGCTCATTAATGTCCTTTACTTTCTTATTGAAGTACTCCTTTTAGCTTGTTTTTTTTTCTTTCTTTTTTAGCTCTTGCCTGGTATTCATGTAATTCCGCAGCTTTTGTTTGTCTGGGAAAAATCTTTATTTCTCTTACACTTGAAAAATATTTTCAAGAATAATTTGAAGAATATTTTTCACAAGATATACTATTCTAGGGTAAAAGTTTTTTTTTTTTTTTTTTTTTTCTTTCTGCACTTAAATTACATCATGCCACTCTCTACTGGCCTGTAAAGTTACTACTGAATGACTGCTGCCAGACATATTAAAGCTCCATTGTATGTTATTTGTTTATTTTCTCTTGCTACTTTTAGGATCCTTTCTTTATCCTTTTTCTTTTGGATTTTGATTACTAAATGCCTTAAGAAAGGCTTCCTTGGGTTAAATCTGCTTCGTGTTATATAATCTTCTTATACTTGGGTATTGGTCTCTTTTTCTGGGTTTTGGAAGTTCTCTGTTATTATCCCTTTGAATACATTTTCTGCCCCTATCTCCTTCTCTACTTTCACCTTAACACCAAAAACTCTTAGAATTTCCCTTTTGGGACTATTTTCTAGATGCTGTAGGTGTGCTTCACTATTTTTTTATTCTTTTTCTCTTTTGTATATTCTGACTACGTATTTTTAAATAGTCTGCCTTCAAGCTCACTAATTATTTCTTCTGCTTGACTAATTCTGCTGTTAAAAGACTATGATGTATTCTTCAGTATGCCACTTGCATTTTTTGAACTTCAGAATTTCTGCTTCATTCTTTTTAATTTTCTAATTTTCTTCATTAAATTTATGTGATAGAATTCCGAATTCCTTCTTTGTGTTATCTTGAATTTCTTTCAGTATCTTCAAAAAGTCTCTTTTGAATTCACCTTTGAAAAGTCATATATCTCCATGTTTTTCAGGACTAGTCCCTGGTGCCTCATTTAGTTCATTTGCTTAGCTCAAGTTTTGCTGAATTGTCTTTATACTTGTAGATGTTTGTCTGGGTCTCTACACTGAAGAGTGTGATATTTATTTTAGTCTCCTCAGTCTGGGCTGGTTTATATCTCTTCTTCTTTGGAAGATATTCAAGATATTCAAAAGGACTTGCATGTAGTAATCTGAGCTGCATCTGATTTAGGAAGTACTCGAAGCCCAGTAATGCTGTGGTTCCTGCAGACTCATGGAGATATACCTTGGTGGTCTTGGACAAAATCCATGTGAATTATCTGGATTACTAGGCAGAGACTCCTGTTTTCTTTTCTTAGCTTCTCTGAAACATGTGGGCTCTCTCTCTCTCTCTCTCTTTCCCTCTCTCTCTCTCTGTTCTGAGCCACCTGAAGCTGGGGTTGGAGTGACACAAGAACCTCTGTGGCCACCACCACTATGATTGCACTGGATCATACCTGAAGTCAGCAGAGCACTGAATCTCACCCAAGGCCTGCTGTAACTACTCCCTGGCTACTGCCCATGTTTGCTCAAGGTTCTGGGGCTCTATGTCAGCAGGTGGCAAAGCCATCTAGGCCTATGTTCTTCCCTTAAGAGCAGCGAGCTCCCTCAGGCCCCAGGCAGTCCCAAGGTGATGTCCTGGATCCATGGACTAGAGTCAAAAACCTTAGAATTCTACGTTGTTCTCTTGTACTGCAGCTGAGCTGGCAGTTCACCCACAAAATGTAGTCTTTTCCACTCTTCCCATCCCTTTTAAAAGACAGAGGAGCCTCACCTGGTGGCCACCACTTCCACAGAACCATGGGGAGTATGACTAGACTACAGCCAGTGTTCCATTAAGGCCCAAGAACTCTTTAGTTAGCTTGTGATGAGTGATGCCCAGTCTGGGTCTTACACTTCAAGGCAGTCAGCTCCCATCTGACCCAAGGCAGGTCCAAAAATGCTGCCCAAGAGCCAAATCCTAGAATTGGGGACCCCAAGAGCCCACTTTGTGCTGTACCCAACTCTGGTCAAGATGGCACCTATACACAAGACAAAGTTCCCTTTATTTTTCTCTCTGCTTTTCTCATGCAAAAGAAGTCTTCCCCATAGCTGTCACAGCTAGAAATGTGCTGAGTCTCACTTGAAGCCAGCAAGTCTCAGAATCTTGTCCAAATCCCTTGATATAGTACCTGGGTATTACTGCTGGTTTTTCAGGGCCCAATGTCTCTTCAGTTAGTAGGTGATGAATGCTGCCAGGACTGGGTCCTTCGCTTCAAAGAACTGGGTTCTCTTCTGGCCCAGGGTGTGTTTAGAAATATCATCTTGGAGCTAATCCCTGGAAAAAGGGTTTCATGATTCTGATAAATGCCCTATCCTGCTGTGGCTGAGCTGCTATCCAAGATGCAAGATAAAGTCCTCCCCACCTTTCTTCTCCTCTCCTCAAGCAAAAAGAAGGTGTCTCTGTTGGAGCCACAAGTTGTGCTGTCTGGAGTTAGAGGAGGGGTGATGCCAACACTCCCTTAGCCACCCCAGCTTGTGTCTTTTTATATTGTGCCACCCCACCCTATAGCCCAGTCTACTGGCTCTGGTCCCAGTTCGGCAATAGGACTTGCCCAAAAGTTGCAGTATCTGTGGCCTAGACTGCCTTTCAAGTTTATTTAGAGCCTCAGAGAATTTTGGCCCATGGTACCAAGGCTTGTGGGACCTCAAGTTTGGACCTCTGAGATTGGTGATTCTCCTCTGGCTAAGGCTAGTTTAAATGCTCCCTGTGTGGGAAGGCATTATCTGAGTTTGTTGAGTTTGTTTCAGTTTTGCATTCTGCTATAACAAGTGCAGCACTGAGTTCAATGCCTCACAGTTCCTACTGTGTTCCTCTCCCAGTGCACAGAAATAGTCTTAGCATGATGCTGCCACTGCCTGGGGGATGGAGAAGGGGTGGCATCAGTGATTAAAGACTCTTTTTGTCTAACTCGTGAGTGCCTCTTTCAGTGATACAAAGTTGAAACGAAGTATTGTGAGTGCTCACCTGATTTTTGGTTCTTATGAAGGTTTTTTTTTTTTTTTTCTTTCTGTGTAGATAGTTCTTGGTGTCCTCATGGGTGGATGATCAATGGAGCCTTCTATTCTGCCATCTTTCTCTGCCTCTTCCTCACACGTTCTTTTTTACAGAAGCAGTCAATGAGAAAAAGAAGTGTATGTTGCTTTTGTATCCTGCAACTTTACTGAATTCGTTTATTAGTTCTAAAATTATTTCATGGAGGTTTAAGGGGTTTCTATATATATGATTATGTCTCTAAACAGGGACAATTTAACTTCTTCTTTCCAATTTGAATGCCTTTTGTTTCTTTCTCTTACCTAATTGCTCTGGTTAGGACTTCCACTGCAATGTTGAATATAAATGGTGAAAGTGGGCATCTTTGTCTTTTTCTGAATCTTACAGAGAAAGTTTTTTCTTGTTGTGATGTTAGCTATGTGTTTGTCATATATGGTCTTTATTGTGTTGAGGTACATTCTTTCTATATCTACTTTGTTGAGTTTTTTTTTTTTTTTTTGAGACGGAGTCTCGCTTA
>NW_012102122.1:27039-27449 GCF_000951045.1 Mandrillus leucophaeus
TCTTTGCTATTGTGAATAGTGCCGCAATAAACATACGTGTGCATGTGTCTTTATAGCAGCATGATTTATAATCCTTTGGGTGTATACCCAGTAATACAGAATTGGGACAGAAGAAAAGTTTTTCCAACCTGATAACAATTGTGCCCTGTGTTATTCTGAAATCTACTTAAACTTTTCTGATGCAGTTATTCAATAAGTTGAAATAAAATTAACATAATGTAATCTTTAACAAAGAAACTCTGAAGCAGGTTAAAGTGCTATAGTGGTTCAGAAAAAAATAAAATTTATTTTTATTTTGAGTCATGTAAAGTTTTGTTTCTTTTTTTTTTAATTTATTTATTATTATTATACTTTAAGTTGTAGGGTACATGTGCATAACGTGCAGGTTTGTTACATATGTATACTTGTGC
>NW_012102122.1:32876-34299 GCF_000951045.1 Mandrillus leucophaeus
GGCCCCCCAAAGTGCTGGGATTACATGCTTGAGCCGCTGCGCCCTGCCGAGTGTTTTTAATCATAAAAATATTGAATTTTGTCAAATGTTTTTTTCTTTACCTATTGAAATTATATTATGGTTTTTGTGTTTCATATAGTTAATCTGATGTATTACATTTATTGAAATTGAGCAATGCATTTCTAAATAGTTCCTTGGTCAAGTAATAAATTATAAGGGAAATTCAAATTTTGAGCAGCTTGAAAATAAAAACACAACATATCAAAATTTATGGAGTGCAGCTGAAATGTTTAGAAGAAATTTTATACATTTAAATGCCTAAATGAAAAGAGAAGAATGATATCAAATTAATAATCTCATGTATCATCTTAAAAATCTAGAAAAAGAAGGGCTAAAAAAACTAATGGCAAAGCTCATGGGAAGAAAGTAATAAAGATTAGGACAGAAAATAGTTAAATTAAAAATAGAATAATACAGACAGATTAATAAAATCAAAGTTAATTGTTTGAAAAGATAAGGAAAACTGGCACACCTTTAAATAGATAAACTATGAGAAAAAGAGGAAAGACACAGATGCTGGGAGCTAGGAATGTGAGAAGGGACATTACCACTGACCCCTGAGGATTTAAAATGATTATAAGAGAATGCAATGAAAAACGTTATGTCAACACATTTCACAACTAAGACGAAATAGACAAATCCTTAGTAAGTCACAAATTAACAAGACCCACTGAAGATGAAATAAGAATCTAGAATAAAAATGTAAAAAATGAAAAAATTAAGTTAGTAGTTAAAAATCTTTTCACAAAGACAGACTTACACCCAGATGTGAATTTTATTAAATATTTAAACAAGCAATAATCCTAATATTTTATTAAATCTTTAAAAAATTTAGGAAGTTGAAACATTCTTCAACTCACTCTATGAGACGAGTATCAGCATCACACCAAAACCAGGCAAAGATAACTACAGACCAATAGGTCTTATAAATGTAGATGTAAAACAATCCTGAAAAATATTAGCTTAACAAATCCAAAACATGTAAGAAAGATTACAGTTGATGATCATGTGAGATTTGTCCTAGGAATGCCAGGTTGGTTTAATATCAAAAAATAAATTAATATAATACATCATATTAATATAATGAAGTGCACAAGCAATGCAGTCATTTTAATAGACTCAGAATAAACAATGAACAAAATGGAACGTTCATTTCTGATAAAAATTCTTTTTTTTATTATTATTACACTTCGAGTTCTAGGGTACATGTGCATAACTTGCAGGTTTGTTACATATGTATACTTGTGCCATGTTGGTGTGCTGCAACCATCAACTCGTCAGCACCCATCAACTCGTCATTTACATCAGGTATAACTCCCAATGCAATCCCTCCCCCCTCCCCCCTCCCCATGATAGGCCCCGG
>NW_012102122.1:40109-90001 GCF_000951045.1 Mandrillus leucophaeus
TAAAGCGCAGTATTGGGGTGGGAGTTACCCGATTTTCCCGGTGTTGTGTGTCTCAGTTCCCCTGGCTAGGAAAAGGGATTCCCTTCCCCCTTGTGCTTCCCAGATGAGGCAATGCCTTGCCCTGCTTCAGCTCTCACTGGTCGGGCTGCAGCAGCTGACCAGCACCGATCGTCCGGCACTCCCCAGTGAGATGAACCCAGTACCTCAGTTGAAAATGCAGAAATCACCGTTCTTCTGTGTCGCTGGCGCTGGGAGTTGGAGACTGAAGCTGTTCCTATTCGGCCATCTTGCTCCGCCCTCCAAAGTTTTGTTTCTTAATAATGAGGAAGCCAGAAAGTTTAGACAGTAATCAGCACTTTCCACTTTCTAACATTAGAGTTCCCTTACAAAGGATCTTAGGTTGGGGAAAACACCAAAGCATGACAACAAGAGAAATGATCCCTAATCTCTCACCTTGTCCTCACATTACAACCTTGTAACTTCTCGATCTATGCATCTCTCAGATGTTGTGTGGAGGAGTCAGTGAGGACATGGCTTTTTCAGTCCACAGCTAGGACAGAATTTTCTGCTTATTCTTTCTTTATTCTGCTTTTATTGTACCTAAAGAGTGTATGTAATTAGTCTACTTAATTGATCTTTAACTGATGAGAATTGTTTTCTTGCAACAACATGCACTCTCTTCGTGTTGTTGATTTATTGTGTGAGTTCATTAGGTGATTTAAGCTTCAGAAGGTGAAATACATTACTTGTGAGTTACTGACACTGTGAGAGCCCTTCAATGAATGTAAACAAATGAGCAAACTATTCCAGACAACTTCTTCTTTTTATCTAATTAGGAAAAAACTAAGAAAATGACGAACATGGTGAAGCATAGAAAAATGGTAATTTTTACTCTTTTAAAACTTATATGTAGAGAACCTTTCAACTTTGAATGTAAATCAGGTGTTAATATTTTAATAGTGTAGTTTATGTCTCTATTGAGGTTAGTGTAGTTTACGCCTCTTTCTCGTACATCTGGGAATAAAATTATCTATGTTACTGGCTGCAGAATATCCAGAATTCCCACCTTAGTTACTCTTTGGACTAAGGGTTTCAAAATCTTCTGTAAACATATAAAGAGGTTAACATATTATGTCTTCATTAGCCGTAACACTTTTAGTTATTATAGATTAGTTTAGTACATTAGTTCCACATTCCCAGTGGGGAAATGATGATATAGAATGGAGACCGATAATATGGGTATGGGGTAGGATCTTGCTCAGTTGAGACAAATAGGGGTTTCTTGGTAGCCAGAATGGAGTTTTCAGCCTCTTAGCATATAGAAATATTAAGAAAATGTGAAAAGCACTGATTTTGGAGGTCACAAAAGTAATGAGAGAGAGCGTAGAAGAGACATTTTAAGCATCAAACTGCTTAAGCCTGAAACCTGGAGGATACTCATAGTGGGGTGTAGATCTTAGAGCCTTTGGGTCCTTCATAGGCCCCCAATCTAGAGGTTCCTCCTCCCTCCTTTGCATTCAAAGACAACCTTAGCCTCATCTCATTTCAAATCTAACTAGGCCCCTGTTCTGTACAAGCTCCAGATTGAGCAGTGGGGCTCGAAGTCAAAGCAGGATATATTATTTCCTTTCTGGAGCTCATGGTCTGGTAAGGGAGATAACTCACAGGCTTTTCCACTTTACTAAAAACTTAACATTGGGTAGGTCACTTAACCTCTCTAAACTTCAGTTTTCTCATCTGGAAAAGAATAATAATAGTGCCTACTTCACAGGGCAGTTAAGAGAATTCAGTGGGATAAAGCTGGTGTGGTAAAAGATGAAGTGAGTTATTATGGATAATTACAATGATGAAGCACTTAGCAAAATGCCTGGTGCAAAGTAAGTACTCAGCAATTATGATCTGTTATAAGCAATTATTACTGACATACATGATGGTTGTAGCTTTTGTGAGTCCTGAGATGACTACTTCAGATTACATTATGAATATTAGCATTAGCTATTCCAGAAAATTTCCCAAGGTTCTTCATTTCTCATTCCATTGTGGGCCATTCTGCTTCTGGTGACATAGACTCACAGTGATTCTTATACTTTAGTATGTAACAGAATTACCTGAGGAACATGCGAAAAATATACTTCCTGGCACATTGTCCAAAGATTCTGATTTACTAGTTCTAGAAGTCACTTTCAAGAATCTGAATTTTAAACAGGTATCATGTGAGTACTGATGGAGATGATTTTTGGACTGCATTTTGAGATAGTCTGGCCTGGAAATTCTCCAGTTGTCTTTTGGGAATATGGTGATTTTCTGGATTGTTTTTCTATGTCTATCCAAATTCCTCCCAAACCAACTGTCACACCCATGAGAAGAAAAGGCTGGGAAAGATTCCATAAAGTCAGCCAGGATAGAGAGGAAGGACTAATAGATACCAAGGGAAGATAAGATTTAAGGAGGGCAGAAGTAAGCCTTTTCCAATTAGGTCCATGGGGCTGCTTCTGGCACAGCAGGCATTCAAAGAGCAACAGTGCTTCTCACACTCACTGAGTTGGAGAAGAGGCAGGGTGCAGCTGGAATTGGGTATTCAGGAGCGTGATCCTTAACAGAGCTTAATGAACAAAAATATAGTAACACAAAATCTTGCTAATGCAGTCTAATTGGGGCCTGAATAATTTTTTTAATTAACTTTTTTCAATTAAAAATGATAGAATATTTGAAAGGCAATTTTATTATAGTCAAGGAGCTACAGCAACCCGAACCAGTCCAACAAAGTGTTGCCAAGTAGAGGGCCTCTGGGAGCTAGTGTAATGAATTGAGAATTATTTGTCATCAGGAATTTGTATGTAAATGGATTTGTATGTAAATGGATGCTCCATAAGTGCTTGAAAACAGTTTGTTCTTCTAAGGGGTATATTTATGCCCCTGGTAATCATGTTTGCATGATTTTACTCACAATCTCCCCCATCCTTCCGTCAGCTAGACAGTCCAGCTTGTACTCCTGGTAGAATTATTTCAAGTTAATTTGCAAAGCTCTGGAAATTATAATTTCCACTTAGAGAATGAATATGTAGCAAATTTTTGTTAATAGAGCCAAAGTAAATCTGAACTGGAAGGGAGCTTAGAGATTATTAATCCTGAAACTCATTTTGCATATGGAGAAACTAAGGCTCAGAGCAAGAATGTGACTTATTAAAGGATGTACAGAATTGGGGTAGAGTAGACCAGGATCCCAGATCTAGCACATTCCAGAGCAGCCTGCCTTCTACTGCACAGACCAACTCTATGCCTCCTACTGAATGTCATTTACTATAACTTATACTGACAAGTAATGAATTTTTTCATTAGAATCCTGTTGTTTAACAATATCCTTTGTTTACTATCTATTCGTGAATTAATGAAACTCTCTATGAAGGTAATAAGATTTGCATTGGCTTAAGCAGCAAAATTCCAAATTGGTATTTAAATTGATAACATAAGGTTTATTAACAAGAGAAAACATTGCTCTTACTTCAACATGCAGGTGAAACATACAAAAAAATATTAACTCAAGAAATGGATAAATTGTAAGAGAAGTAATTAGAACTCTTGCCTTCAGCAAAATTGGGTCAGCAAGGTGTATCTGCATCAACCTCCACCTCACCTTGCCCATTTGTTCTTTCTATCCTCTGTCCCATCTTCTGAAATATTTGAGAGACATTTGTTAAAGAATAAAAGATGTAAATTGATGTCAGATATTCTGGCAATGTCATTCTTATGCAAACAGGAGAAAACTCAAATGGGAAAAGGTTGTATAATTTTCAGTAACCACTTTTATTGCTATGGGTGAAAGCTAGACGGCCAGGTAATTTATTACATGAACACTTTTGAGATTGAAAGGGGATGCTATTAATACTTACGCTGGAACAATAGGCAGAAACTGTGACTGTCCCAGGCAAACAAAAACGTATCATAATTCATGAAAACAGAAAGAACACAGTGTTAAGGAATGCAGAGTACACAGTACCACATGATTCAGATGTTCACAGAAGAATGACTTACTTCACTTAGCATAATGTCTTCTAGATTTATCCATGTTGTTGCACATGACAAAATTTCCTTCTTTTTAAAAGTTGAGTGGGATTTCACTGTGTGTATACTCTATGCTCATTGCAGCATTATTCACAATATCCAATATATGGAAACTTAAAGCTAAATGCCATAATGAATGAATGGATAAAAATATTGCATATATGAACAAAAAGAAGACATGGAAAGACAAATACGAAATATTCTCACTTATATGTGGAATCTAAAAAATCAAACTCATATAGATAGAAAGAGTAGAATGGAAGTTATCAGAAGATATTGGGTGTAGTGGACAGGGAATGGAGTGATGTTAGTCAAAGGTAAGAAACACTTTCTATTAGATAGCAGGAATAAGTTCTAATGATCTATTGCATAGCATAGCTATTATAGCTAATAATAAGCTCTTATATATTTCAAAATTGCTAAAAGAATAGATTTTAAATGTTCTCTCCACAAATAAATAATAGGAATAATAGGTATGCAAGGTGATGAATACATTAATTAGCTTGATTTAATTATTCTACAATGTATAAATGTATCATAACATCACATTATACCTCTTAAATATAAAAAAATAACATTTGTCAATCAAAAAACTAAAAATTTTAAGGAAGGCCTGAGAGAGACCCTTCTCCTCTTTTACCATGTGAGGACACAGCTAGAAAGCACCATCTCTGAACCAGATATTGGACCCTCACCAGAGACTGAATCAGCCAGCACCTTTATCTTGGACTTCACAGTTGCCGGAATCATGAGAAACAAATTTCTGTTGTTTAAAATCAGCCCAGTGTAAGGTATTTTGTTACAAAAGCCTAAGTCTAGTGGACTAAGACAAAGCTAATTTGCATTAACTTCAAAACTTGTTATCATCTTTATGACTAGCACTATCCCTTCCAGAATGGCTGTAAAGCCTCTTAGCTGGTAGTCCTCCTTCTATTCTTCTCCCTGCAGTCTCCTACCCACAAAGAATTCAATCCAATATTTTAAAATTGTAAATAGTGTTTTTCACTCCTCTGTTTAAAACACTGACCTTTAAAAACATTGCATTTATAATTAAATGTAAACAGCATATCATAGTCCTACATAATTTGACCTTTGCCTACCTCTACTCACTCATCTTATCCCACTTTCTCCCTAACTTACAATATTCCTGCCACAAATGCTTCTTGTTTTTCCTCAAACGCAAAAAGTTCATTCTTGACTTGTGACCTTTTCAATTTTTGTTTCCTCTGTCTAGACTGGTCTTCACCAACATCTTTAGTTGGATAGTTCTTTGTTTTTGCAAATGTCATTTACGTGGAGTTACATCCCGTAACCATTTATAGCAGTGTTCAACTCTCTATCTTATTACCTTTTAAAATTTTCTTCTTGACATTTGTAACCATCCAAAATTTGTCTAGACAGTCATTCCTTGATATCCATGCGGGATTAGTTTCAGGATATCCTGCAGATACTATAATCCATGAATGCTCAGGTTTCTGAAATAAAATGGTGTAGTATTTGCACGTAATCTGTTCACATTCTCCCATAGTTTAAACTACTCTAATCATCTCTAGATTACTTATAATAACTAATACAAAGTAAATGCTATGTATATAGTTGAGGGCATAATGACAAAGGAGAAAAAGCCTATACATATTTACTACAGTTGCAATTTTTTCAATTTTTTATCTGTATTTGATTGAAGCCATGGATGTGAAACTCTCGGATATGGAGAGCTGACTTGTATTGCATTTCCTTTGTTGCCATGTTAAAATGAAAGATTTTTTGTGAGCAGGCACTTTGTTCCATTTTCTGCTGCATCGCTAGTACTGGAACAGTGCTAAGCACATAGTAGTCACTCAAAAAACAGTGTTGAATGCATGACTATAGATGAATCATTATCTTTTGAATAACTCAAGGAAACATAAACCCATTGCTAATATTAGGTAGGGGGAAACTTAATATCATTTACTATTCAAACCAAAAACGTATCTCCGGTTACGCCAAAATGTACAATTCACAACACTGACAGTGACTTAATGGAAACCTTAAGCCAAAACTGTGACATCCAAAAACTTTAATTGTAACAACAGTCTCTTTTTTTTATTATTATACTTTAAATTCTAGGGTACATGTGCACAACATGCAGGTTTGTTACGTATGTATACATGTGCCATGTTGGTGTGCTGCACCCATTAACTCGTCATTTACATTAGGTAGATCTCCTAATGCTATCCCTCCCCCCTCCCCCTCCCCACAATAGGCCCCGGTGTGTCATGTTCCCCTTCCTCTGTCCAAGTGATCTCATTGTTCAATTCCCACCTATGAGTGAGAACATGCGGTGTTTGGTTTTCTGTTCTTGTGATAGTTTGTTGAGAATGATGGTTTCCAGCTGCATCCGTGTCCCTACAAAGGACACAAACTCATCCTTTTTTATGGCTGCAGAGTATTCCATGGTGTATATGTGCCACATTTTCTTAATCCAGTCTGTCACTGATGGACATTTGGGTTGATTCCAAGTCTTTGCTATTGTGAATAGTGCCACAATAAACATACGTGTGCATGTGTCTTTATAGCAGCATGATTTATAATCCTTTGGGTATATACCCAGAATGGGATGGCTGGGTCAAATGGTATTCTCAGTTCTAGATCCTTGAGGAATCGCCACACTGTTTTCTACAATGGTTGAACTAGTTTACAATCCCACCAACAGTGTAAAAGTGTTCCTATTTCTCCACATCCTTGCCAGCACCTGTTGTAACAACAATCTCTTAACCTACAAACTAAGTCTACTTTACTTTTGGATCTCCGAAATCTGTATAATGTCCTGATGTTTATGTTTTGAAAATCATCTCTCTATAAAAACATATAATTAAATATATTGTTTAAAGAAATTGGACTGAATGAAAATGGAGAATTACCTAATAACTCCTGACCATCAGATGAAGAATTGGGTATTCCTAATCTGGTCTGGTCATGTAAAATCAAAGGCTATTGGCAGAGAAAGTTCAGTCTAAAGTCATATTCTTTGCTGCTGATATTAGTTTTTTGGGACTTTACTGGATTTCCTTCAGCATATTGATTTATTTTGCAGAGGTAAAAGTTTAAGTTGGATCAGTTTATCCTGTTACATATTACTAAGGATGTGCTCAAATGGTGACTTAGACTTGGCGTTTGTTTGACATGGTCAAAATGGTTAGTTATTTTAACTGGCAAATAGCAAACTATGTACATCTGTCCAGGCAGGACCCAGTAGCTGTCATAAAGGAAGCAAATGACTGCTACTTCTAGATATTTTCTTCTTTAATATCCCAAGAATCTCCTTAAGTGAGCTTCCCCACATTATTCTAGAATATGTGATGGCTACAGTTTGTTGACCTACCTGACCAAGCCAATAATTTATGCTTGGAATGACTTAGTTTCCCAAGGGCTGAGTTTAATCCCAGAGGTTTCTAGGACCTAGGCCATTTATTATTGACACTAAGGGGTTTACATTTTCTCTCATTCTCTCTTCCCCTCTATTTCTCTACTTCTTCCTCTTACTTTTTTTTTTTAAACATAATGTCTTAGTTTTTTTGAGACCAGATCTCATTCCATCACCCAGCATGGAGTGTATTGGTGTGATTACGACTCATTGCAACCTTGACCTCCAGGATCAAGCAATTCTCCTACCACAGCCTCCCTAGTAGCTGGGATCACAGGTGCACAGGATCACATCAAGCTATTTTTTTTTTTTTCTTTTAAGAAGAGATGAGGTCTCGCTATGTTGCCCAGTCTGCTGTCAAACTTCTGGGCTCCAGCAATCCTCCCACCTGGGCCTCCCATAGTGCTGAGATTACAGTCATGAGCCACCATGCCCAACCTAAGATGATGTATTTTACTCCTTTTTTATTTATTTGTTTCTTTCTTTTTACCCTAACCTTTTAAGGAAAAAATATTTACTTTTTGGTCCCTGTATTGAAACTATTCCTTAGGGCATTGGTGGTCTAAATATAGTCAGTAATTTTTTTCTGAGCAATTACTGTGTGCCCAGTAATGTTGAGCAGCAGGGTGTCATTTTTGGATTGTGCTTCTCAGACTTCGAAAAGATTCTGTGATACTGTGTCAGAACCATCTCGGAAGTAGGTTGTAGGAGTTCAGTAGAGGAGTTCAGCAGAAGGAGGAAAAGTACGGCCAAGTGGATGGAATCTGTGTCATCAACTCTGTTGAATAAAGGCAGACCTATTTTTACCTATTTTATTCATTGATAACCTGTGTTAGATAGATCTTTTTAAAAAAAGATCCACCACTAAGGAAATGGTTGAAAATTACTGGTATTGTGGAAAGAGCAGGCAAACATGGGCATTTGTTTAAACCTTAGCTAACATTTTAGTTTGAAAGATCTGTAGTTTAGACAGCCTATATACATATATTTGGGTGAGCCTATTTAAATCCTCTAAGCCACAGAATCCTCATTACTAAATGAAAGAAAATGTTTATCTTACAGATTTTCTCCTGGATTAAATGAAATAAGAAAACATAGGCCAGGGGCAGTGGCTCACACCTGTAATCCCAGCACTTTGGGAGGCCCAGGTGGGTGAATCATGAGGTCAGGAGTTCAAGACCAGCCTGGCCAACATGGTGAAACCCCATCTCCACTAAATATACAAAAATTACCTGGACATGGTGGCACATGTCTGTAATCCCAGCTACTCGGGAGGCTGAGGCAAAAGAATAGCTTGAAACCAGGAGGTGGAGGTGGCAGTGAGCCAAGATCATGCCACTGCACTACAGCCTTGGAAACAAAGCAAGATTCCTTCTCAAAAAAAAAAAAAAAAGAAGAAGAAGAAAACAGTATCTGGCAGGCACTATGCAGTCAATGAATATTAGTTTACGAAGTGGTATGGTGGATAGAAAAAAAACAGTAAGTAAATATTCTAATTCATGGAATGTTTATATTCTAGCTAGGATGAACTGACTAATCTACTTGAGACTATTAAAATATAGTTTATTATTATATGTGGGTTTAGATAAGAAAAATATAAATTCTGAAGAGATAGGGCTGCAGGAATATTTTGGATAGATACTTTTGCTTAAGTTGCTTATCAGATCTCAGATCTTTTGGGCATACACTATGGGGTTTTCTAGGTATAAAATCATATCATCTGCAAACATTGATAGTTTGACTTACTCTATTCCTATTTGGATGCATTTCATTTTTGTCTCTTGCCAGGTTTCTCTGGCTAGGTCTTCCACTAGTATCTTCAATAGGAATGGTATGAGTGGGCAACCTTGGCTTGTTCTGGTTCTCAATAGGCATGTTTCTAACTTTTGTACATTTAATATAAACTTTGCTGTAGGTTCGTCCTAGATGGCTGTTATTATTTTGAGGTATGTCTCTTCAATGCCTGCATAGATTGTTGAAGGTTTTCAACAAAAAGGGATGTTGAATTTTATTTAAATAATTTTCAGTATATATTGACTACATTATGGGGTTTTTGTTTTTAGTTCTGTTTATGTGATTAATCACATTTATTGATTTGCATATATTAAACCAACCTTGCATTCCAGGGATAAAGCCAACTTGATTGTGGTGGTTCAGTTTTTTGATGTGCTACTGGATTTGGTTTGCTGGTATTTTGTGGAGGATTTTTTCATTTATGTTCATTAAGGATATTGGCCTCAAGTTTTCCTTTTAGTTGTATCTTTGCCAGGTTTTGGTATAAGGATGATGCTGGCCTCATAGAATGAATTAGGGTGTATTCCCTTCTCCTCAGTGTTTTGGAATACTTTCAGTAGTAATGGTGCCAGCTCTTCTTTATGTGTCTGGTGAACTTCAACTGTGAATTCATCTGGACCTGGGCCTTTTTGGTTGGTAGATTTTCTATTGTTGGTGCAATTTCAGAACTCCTTGTTGGTCTGTTCACATTTTGAATTTCTTCCTGGTTTAGTTTTGGGAGGAGGTATGTTTCCAGAAATGTATCCTTTATTTTAGATTTTCTATTTTGTGTGCATGTAAATATTCATATTAGTCTCTGTTGGGTTTCTGTCTTTCTGTGAGATTGGTGGTAATGTCCACTTTTTCATTTCTTCAAAAAACCAACTTCTGGTTTTGATGTCTTTTTTTTTTTGGATCTCACTTTTATTCAGTTCAGCTCTGATTTTGGTTACTTACTGTCTCTGCTAGCTTTGGGGTTAGTTTGCTATTGTTTATCTGTGTCCTTAAGGTATAATGTTAAGTGGAGGTCATTGTAACTTTTTGATCTGGGCATTTATCACTATAAACTTATCTCTTAGCATGGCTTTAACTATGTCCTAGTGATTCTGGAACGTTGTGTTTTTATTTTCATTAATTTCATAGTTTTTTGATTTCTGCTTTAATTTTATTGCTTACCAGAAGTAATTCAGGAGAAAGTTGTTTCATTTCTATGTAATTGTGTAATTTTCAGCAATCTTCTTAGTACCACTTTCTATTTTTATTGCACTGTGGTGCGAGGGACTTGTTACTATGATTTCAGTTGTTTTGCATTTGCTGAGGATGTTTTACACCTGATTGTGTGTTGCTTTTAGAGTATGTACCATGTGCAATTGAGGAGAATGCACATTTTGTTATTTTGAGTGGAGATTTCCATAGATATCTATTAGGTCCATTTGGTCCAATGTTTAGTTCAAGTCCTGAATATCTTTGTTAATTTTCTGACTTGATGATCGTCTAACGCTATCAGTGAGGGGTTGAAGTCTCCCACCATAATTGTTGGGAGTCTACCTCTCTTTAAATAACTCTAAGAACTTGCTTTATGAATATGAGTGCTCCTGTGTTTGGGTGCATATATATTTAGTATAATTAGGTCTCTTGTTGAATTGAACCTGTTACCATTATGTAATGTCCTTCTTTGTCTTTTTTGATCATTATTGTTTTAAAGTCTGCTTTATGTGAAGTTAGAATTGCAACCCTGATTTTTTTCTGCTTTCTGTTTTCTTGGTTCATTTTTCTCCATCCCTTTACTTTGAGACTATCACTGTCATTGCATGTGAAATGGGTCTCTTCAGGACAGCATACAGTTGAGTCTTGATTCTTCATCCAACTTGGCACTCTGTGACTTTTAAGTGGGATAATTAGCATGTCTACATTCAAGGTAAGTGTTGATATGTGCAGATTAGTTCTTGTAATCGTATAGTTAGCTTATTGTTTTGCAGACCTGATTGTTTAATTGTTTTATAGTGTCAATGGTCTATATACATATTTTTTTTTTCCTAGTCACTGGAAACAGTCATTCCTTTCCATGTTTAGCACTCCCTTAAGGACTTCTTGTAAATTGTGCCTGGTGGTAACAAATTCCATTAGCATTTACTTGTCTGAAAATGATTTTATTTCTCCTTCACTTTTTATGCTTAGTTTTGTTGGATATGAGATTCTTGGCTAAAAACTCTTTTCTTTAAGAATTCTTAATATAGGTCCTTAATCTATTTTGGCTTGTAGTGTTTCTGCTGAAACACCCACTGTGAGTCTTATGGGGTTCCTTTTATAGTTGAGCTGCCTCTTCTGTCTAACTACCTTTGACATTTTTTTTTTATGTTGACCTTGGAGAATCTGATGACTGCATGTCTTGGGGATGGTTGTCTTGCATAGTATCTTGCAGGAATTCTCTGTATTTCGTGCATTTGAATGCTGTTCCCTCTATTGAGGGTGGGGTAATTTTAGTGAACAATATTCTCAAATATGTTTTCCAAGTTGCTTTTTCTCTCTCTTTTTTTTTTTTTTTCTGGGACACCAGTGCATCTTAGATTTGGTCTTTTTATATGGTCCTGTATTTCTCAGAGGTGTTGTTTATTCTTTTTTATTATTTCTTCTTTATTTTTGTCTGACTGATTTAGTCTGGAGCACAAGTCTTTGAGCTCTGAAATTCTTTCCTCATCTTAGTCTGTTCTGCTGTTAATGCCTGTGATTATATTATGAAGTTCTTGTAGTATGGTTTTCAGCTCTGTTAGATAAGTTTGGTTCTTTCTTAAAATGGCTATTTTGTCTTTCTGCTCTTATATTGTTTTATTGTAGTCCTTACATTTCTTGGATTGGGTTTCAATTTTTTTCATGAATCTCAATAATCATTGTTCCTATCCATATTCTGAATTATATTTTTGGCATTCTAGTCATTTCAGCCTAGTTAGGAACCATTGCTGGGCAACTAACGTGGCCATTTGGAGGAAGGAAGACACTCTGGCTATTTGAGTTACCAGAGTTCTTTTACTGGTTCTTTCTCATCTGTGTGGGCTGATGTTCCTTTAACTGTGGTGGAATTTGCGTACAGTCAGTTAACTTTGTATCTGAATGTTTTCAGATATTCATATCTGGAGGTTTTCAAAAGCATGAGGATTTATGCTGGGTCTTTATTTGTAGCTTAATTCTTATCTTTGTTTCACAGGGAGGTATATTAGCAAAGTATTTTTGGTGGTTCAGTCTATCCTGTAATTCAGTAGATGGCACTTACACTTAATGGCCTGTATGTAGACTTTTGCTTAGCCACATGGCTCTTCTGTGTTTTCTCACATTTGCACCTGTACTCCCTCTTAGTGTTCTGTGTGGACTCCTCTACTACTTTAGTGCTGGCTGCAGATCTCAGCTTGGCACTCCTGGACTTCAGGTCAGTTGAGGAAGGAGCTGGAAAGCAGCAAAAATTGTTGTCCTCTTGTTACAAGTGGAAGGTACCCAGGTTATCGGCAGCAAATCTCTTTGGATCTTCAGCAACCTCAATTTTTGCCTACTCAGAAAAAAGAATTTGACTGAGGGGTATAAGGCATTAAAAAAGACTAAGTCAAGTTTCAGAGAAGGAGTGGAAGTTTCTTTAAAAAGGCTTTAGAACAGGAAAGAAAGGAAAGTACACTTAGAAAAAACCCAGTAGGTACATGAAGGTCAAATGCGGTATTTAACCTTGATCCTAGGACATTATAGGCTGACCTCTTTTTCACGATTCTTCCCTTAAGGTGGGCTGTCTGCATGCGCAGTGCCCTGCTTACCCTTGGGAGGTTAGCACATGCAGTGCGTTTTGGAAGCTGTATGCAAGCCCATCTGAGGTTTTCTTCTCCTTTCCAGTGGAGTGCCCCAGAAGGTTATACTCTGCCACTTTGTCTCTTAATCCACATGCCCAGGAAGTTGCTTCTCTCTGGCATCTGCATTCAATTAACACTTTAGTGCAACAGGTGTGAACCATCAGGAAATGGCTTCTCCCTGGCACTGGCTGCCAATTTGTCACTTTTAGAGAGGCAATGTGATAATTGCTGAGCCATCGCCTGACATTCCTAGTGGGTGGGGGACAGCCCTCTCCTGCCCAGCTCATGCCTATTTAACCACCTGTAACACTCCCTCCTTACACTGGCAACTCTATCCCAGGAAATGTAGAGTTGTGACTGGCCTGAGAGCCTAGGTTGTGTTGGGTGGCTGGGGTTCCAGATTGGGAGGTAGTAGCATGGGCATAGTGAGTAGTAGTAAGGGCATACACCTACGTGGAAAATAGTCTGGTCTCTTTTACATAATGCAGCTGTGCCATGCTGTAATCACTTCACTCCTTCCCGAGGCTGAGGACAGTAGGAGTGGGAGCTGTGAGACAGAAAAACTGGTGAACCTGTCTGATCCCATTGGGTGCTCCATCCCAGGGAAGTGCAAGGCTGCTACTGCCCTGAGAGATCAGGTGGGGCTGGGGTGACCATGCTAGCATTGCAAGCCAGTGGGCCTTGTCCAGCAAGGAGCACTGGAGACAAGGCCTACAGTATGTCTGCTTTTTAGTCCTGTAAATTCAGCCCCTATTCTGGGGTCATGTGAGGGAGCCTTGCCTCACCTGTTGATAGAGCTTCAGCCACTGATGCCAGGGTGTCTAGGTATCCAAGGCACTTGGGACTCCAATTGGGCCTAAGCAGTAGCTCTCCCCAGACTCCATGTAGCTCGCTTTATCAGTCTGCAGATGGAGGCCCAGCTTCGCGTGCAGGTCATGGGGATCTCCTAAGCCCCAAATTCCAAAAGTCTCTGGCAGAAATGTTGTTACACAAGGGTTCTCAGTCACTCACAACTTCCCTTGGTGGGGAACCTCTCCCTCACTCCAGGCCAGTCTCAGGGCAGGTGGCTGTCTTTTTTTTTTTTTTTTTTTTTTTTTTAACTTTTGTCTGTTCTCTGTGGGTCTTGTTGCTTCCTTAATGTATCCCAACATGTTAACCTGGATATTCCAGTTGAGGAACTAGTGTTTACTCACCACTCTTTCTCCTCTCCATTAGAGCAGTTCATACTAACTTCTTCTAGTCAGCCATCTTCCAGGTTCGTTATCCCCAGATATTTTACTTTTTATTGTAGCAATTTTCAATGGGATTGCATTCATTATTTGGTTCTCATGTTGATCATTATTGTTGTATAGAAATGTTACTGATTTTTAAAATTGATTTTTGTATCCCAAAACTTTACTGAAGTTGTTTATTAAATTTAAAAGTCTTTGAAGGTGTCTTTTGGAGATGTTTTAGATACAGGATCATATCATTAGCAAACAGAGATAATTTGACTTCCTGTTTTCCAATTTAAATACCTTTTCTTTTTCTTGTCAGATTCCTCTAGCTAGGATGTCCAGTACTATGTTCAATAACAGCAGTGAAATTTGACATCCTTGTTTTGTTCCATTTCTTAAGGTAAATGCTTTCAACTTTTCCCCATTCAGTATAAAATTGGCTGTTGGTTTGTGTTATATGGATTTTTATTATTTTGAAATATGTTCCTTTCTATGCCTAATTTGTTGTGGGTTTTGATAATAAAGAGATACTAAATTTTCTTGTAAATTTAGAGACTTCTGAAAAGAAGATATTTATGGGGCCAACAAACATATGAAAAAAATCTCATCATAACTGGTCATTAGAAAAATTCAAATCAAAACCACAATGAGATACCATCTCATGCCAGTTAGAATGATAATCATTAAAATGTCAGGAAACAAAAGATGCTGGAGAAGATGTGGAGAAATAAGAACACTATTGGGTGGGAGTGTAAATTAGTTCAAGCATTGTGGAAGACAGTGTGGTGATTCCTCAAGGATCTAGAACCAGAAGTACCATTTGACCCAGCAATCTCATTACTGGGTATATATCCAAAGGATTGTAAATTATTCTACTATAAAGACACATGCACATGTATGTTTATTGCATCACTATTTACAATAGCAAAGACTTGAAACCAACTCAAATGCTTATTAATGATAGACTAGATAAAGAAAGTGTGGCACACATATACCATGGAACACTATGCAGCCATAAAAAAGAATGAGTTCATGTCCTTTGCAGGACATCATTCTCAGCAAATTAACACAGGAACAGAAAACCAAACACTGCATGTTTTCACTCATAAGTGGGAGTTGAACAATGAGAACACATGGACACAGGGAGGGGAATATCATGCACCAGGGCCTGTCATGCGGTAGGGGGATAAGGGAGGGATAGCATTAGGAGAAATACCTAATGTAGATGATGGGTCGATGGGTGCAGCAAACCATGATGGCACATGTACACCTACATAACAAACCTGTACGTTCTGCACAAGTATCCCAGAACTTAAAATATATATATATATAAAGAGATACTAAATTTTATCAAATTATTTTTCTGCATCTATTGGGATGACCTATGGTTTTGGCTTTTTATTCTGTTTAAGTGGTAAATTACATTTATTGATTTGTGTATACTGAACCATTATTGGATCACTAGAATAAAATCCAGTTTATTATGTGATATTATTTTTTTGATGTGCTGTTGGATTCTGTTTGCTATTATTTTCTTAAGATTTTTGCATCTGTGTCCATCAGGGATATATGCTTATAGATTTCTTTTGTCGTTGTGTCTTTATCTGGCTTTGGTATCAGGGTGATACTGGATTCATAGAATAAGTTAGAGAAGATTTTCTCATCTTCGATTTTCTGGAAGAGTTTCAGATGCATTGGTACTAGTTCTTTATAAAACTGTCTGGTCCTGGGCTCTTTTGGGGGCACGGGAGAAATTTGTTATTTCTAATTAAATACCACTACTCATTATCAGCCTGTTTAGGATTTCTGTTTCTTCCTGGTTTATTCTTGGGAGGTTGTATGTTTCCAGGAATTTACCCATTTCCACTAGGTGTTCTAGTTTGTGGGTCTAAAAATATTTACAGTAGTATTTGATTATCTGTTGCATTTCTGTCATATCAATTTTATTGTCTCCTTTTTCACTTCTGACTATGTTTATTTGCATATTCTCTCTTTTCACTTGGTTAAGCTATCTATAGCTATATCAATTTTGTTTATCTTTTCAAAGAACCAATTTTTTGTTTTGTTGATCATTTATATTGTATTTTCATCTCAATTTAATTTTATTCTGATCTTTATTTCTTTTCTTCTGCTAGTTTTGCAGTCAGTGTATTTCCAATTTTTAGTTGCTTGAAGCGTGATATTAGGTTGTTAATTTTCATCTTTCCATCTTATTGATTTAGGCATTTAACACTGTAAACTTCCCTTTTAGCATGGTTTCTGCTGTATCCCAGACGTTTTGCTATGTTGTGTGTCTACTTTCATTCATGTAAATTATTTTTTTAATTTTCATTTTAGTTTCTTCATCAACTCAAAGATTATTTAAAAGCACGTTGTTTCATTTTCATGTATTTGTGTAGTTTTGAGGATTCCTCTTAGTATTGATTTCCAGTATTTTTCCACTGTGGTCTGAAAAAATATTTAATATAATGTCAATTTATTTAAATTTACTGAGACTTGTTTCCAACATATAGTCTATACTGGAAAATGTTCAATGCACTGATGAAAAGAATGTGTATTCTGCAGTTTGGGGTAGAATGTTCTGTAAGTATCTTTTAGGTCCATTTGGTCTATAGTCCAATTTAAGTCCAGTGTTTCTTTGTTAATTTTCTGCTTTGATGACCTGTCTAGTTCTGTCAGTGGGGTGTTGACATCCTCCAGCTAATTATAGTATTGCTGTTTATCTCATTTCTGTGTTTTTTTTTTTTTTTTTCATTTGAGTGCTCTGATATTGGACACATGTATATTTAGGATTGTTATATCTTCCTTTTGAATTCCCTTAACCACTATATAATTACTTTTTTTTTTTTTTTTTACTGTTTTTGATGTGAAGTCTGATTTAATATAAGTATAGTCATTTCTATTAACTTTTGCTTTACATTCACATGGAATATGTATTTCTATGCTTTTAATTTGAGTCTATAAGTGTATTTACAAGTAAAGTGAATTTCTTCTAAGCAGCATATGATTTGATCCTGTTTTTTAATCCATTCCACTAATCTGTATCTTTTAATTGAAATATTTACTTCATTTACATTCAAGGTTAGTATTGATATGTGAGATTTTCTTTCTATCATAATGTTAACTGTTACCTAGTTGCTTTGTAGTCTCTGCTGTGAAATTGTTTTATAAGACTTGTGAGTTTTATACTACCATGTGTTTTAATGATGGTGAATGTTGGTCTTTTATTTTCATGTTTAAAACTCTTTTGAGTGCTTCTTGTAGGACAAGTCTGTTGGTATAAAGTTTCCTTAGTGTTTATTTGGGTGGGGAAGACTTTATGTTTCCTTTCTTTATGAAGTTTAATTTAGCAGATATAAATTTCTTGGCTTCGTGTTTTTCTTTAAGAACAATTAAAATAGGCCCCTACATTTTTCTGGGTTATAAGATTTCTGCTGAGAACTCCGCTGTGAGTCTGATGGGATTTTCTTTTTCTTTTTCTTTTTCTTTTTTTTTTTTCTTGTGAGACAGCGTCTCGCTCAGTCGCCCAGGCTGCAGTGCAGTGGCTCGATCTCTGCTCACTGCAAGCTCCGCCTCCTGGGTTCACGCCATTCTCCTGCCTCAGCCTCCCGAGTAGCTGGGACTACAGGCGTCCGCCACCACCCCTGGCTATTTTTTTTGCATTGTATAAGTAGAGGCGGGGTTTCACCCTGTTAGCCAGGATGGTAGCTATCTCCGACCTCGTGATCCGCCCGCCTCGGCCTCCTAAAGTGCTGGGATTACAAGCGTGAGCCACCGCGCCTGGCCGGGATTTTCTTTATTGGTGATTATATGCTTTTCTCTTTCTACTATTAGGGGTTTGCTTTCATGTTAAATTTACATAGTCTAATGACTACATGCATTAAGATGTCCATCTTGCAGCGTATCTCTCTAGAGTTCTCCAAGCTTCCTGTATCTGGGTGTGTAAATCTCTAGCAAGCCTAGGGAAGTTTTCGTCAATTATTCTCTTAAATAACTTTTACCAACTTTTTACTTTTGCTTCTTCTCCCTCAAGAATACCGACAACTTTTAGGTTTGGATTGTTTACATAATCCCATATAACTTGAAGGCTTCTTTTGTTTAATATTTTTTAAAATGTTTGTCTGATTGGCTTATTTAGAAAGACCCATCTTCAAGCTCTGAAATTTTTTTCTTCTGCTTTGTCTAGTCTATTGTTAAAGTGTTCAATATATTTTGTAATTTCTTTAATAATATTTTTATTTACAGAGGTTCTTTTTTTAATCTATCTCTTTAGTAAATGTTCAATTCATGTCTTGTATTGTTTTTCTCATCTCTTCGTGTTGGTTTTCAACTTTCTTTTGGATCCCATTGATCTTCTTTAAAATCAATATTTAAAATTCCTTATTTGCTATTTCAAATATTTTATTTTGGTTAGGTTTCATTGCTGGAGAGTTAGTGTGATCCTTTAAAGGTGTTTTAACCTGTTTTTTCTTATTACCAGAATTTTTTCTCTGGTACCCTCTTATCTGAATAAATTATATCATCTTATTTTTTAATGTACTTTTGTTTCAATGGGTTTTTTTTCCTCTTGAATATAACACTATGATGTATGTTGTGTATGGTCATTAGGCTTTGATTCTGAGTGCTTTCAGTGGCAAGAACTCTTTATGAGTGTTTATGTTCACCTTTTTGGTGGTGGCTTTCTAAAATACTTGTTGCAGTAGTAATGTACTGTGCATGTATGCAGGATCATTCTTTCCTGTGGGGTTGGAATGGCTGAGCTCTCAGGAAACTAATTCCCAAGCACTGTGTGGTTATATCTGCAGATTTTGTGTTGAGTTGTGCAGTTCAACCTCCAGTTCAGTAGATAGTGCTTACAGGGAAGATCCAGCTGCAGCAGGAGCTGAAGCCTATATGTTTGACCTTTGTTTATGATTAGAAGCTCCCTATTGCCTCAGACAACTGCCTGGTCTGTGGAATGTCTGGTGTCCTGAGCTAAGCTCAGCTCCAGAGTGGGGAACTAAGATGAGAGGAGCTTGGACACCAAGCTTGTCCTTTGATATCCCAATGGTGAGCACAAGTACCTGGCCTGATGGGGCCTGAGGTGGTAGGTCCTGGTAAAATGCTCTGAAGTCTCTGCAGGGAGACAGGTGAATGCCCCAGTTCCATGGTGTTGGCAGGCAGGGACACTCTCTGCTTTCCTATCACTTCCCTGTTCTGGAGCTCAGGACTCTCAGTTCAGACAGACCCTGCCATCTATCTCCAGGCTGCTGTGTAAGCCGAAAGGTATGAAAGATACCTGACCCAAGGCTCTCCACTGAAATGTCTTTGGTGCAAAATCTCTTTCCTCTGCTCCAAGTAAGCAGCTTTGTGGCTCTCTGGCTCTCTACTGCAGGTATGTTGCCAGTCCTCGTTGACTGTGAGGGTCCTCAATTTTTATGCAAGCCCAGGCCCAGGGGGAAAACCACCTGTTTGCTGTGCAGTGCCCCCAAATACCCCTATAATTTTCCTCCACAGGAACATCAGTGTCAACCTTCCATAGGGGCAGCCATGACTCTGTCTGTAGCAGTGAGTAGGGAGAGAAGTTTCCTTCGCCATTTCCCATGCCTGCACACTGCGGCCACCTGGCCATTGGTACAGAACAGCTTTCTCCCACAGAGCTGAGCACAGGACCCATGTCTCAGCTGGAAGAGGCACAGTCAATTTTAGTCCATAAGTGCAGAGCTCTCAGGCAGAGGAAATTGCATGCTCTGGTTTTCTTTGTCTCAGGGGATGCTTTCTTGGTGTGCTGCACTCTCCTTTTTCCTAAGAGCAGCATTCCCTATGCTTGAGACCACTAGGACTCCTGCAACTCCCCTGAGTCTAACCAGCTATATGTGACTGCCACAATACAAGGGGTAGTTAGGGAATATCTATGGCAGGTTCAGTGATGTTAAAACCCAGGGGCTGAGATTCCCTGAGTAGAACAGAATCCTACAACAGTGTGCACCCGGTATGGAGCTCACCACCACAGCTTGGGTCCAGAGGGAGGGCCAGAAATCTTGTGTGAGCTGGTAACCCAGTGCAGTTCCCACAAGAAGTTTCCAAATTGCTGTCCACTCCAGTGCTTGGGCTCACAAGAGCAGAAAAACTCTCTGTTTAGAAACCAACAGTTTACCACAGGGGCAAAAGGAGCCAAAAATAATCCCACTTACCTTTTCACAGAATATCAAGTTTCTTGTGGTTTGTTCTCTGCCAGTCTCTTGCTTCCTTCTTTATCAGTGTCCTCGCTTCTTCCCTTTACTTGTCTGATGGGTTCTAACACTCTCCCTCTAGTATTCTATTCAAGGATTATTCACCTGTAACTCTGGTTCCTCTTTCTGAGGGTAATTGGCATCCAGTATCTGTACTCAGCCTTCTTAAGACAACGCCTTCTCATTTTTAATTTATTCAATCATTTATTTATTTATTTATTTATTCTGATATGGACTTCACAGATGTTTATTCTTTGGGTTGTAATATAATACTACCATTATTTATTTTGATGCTCAAATTGTTCCAGCTTTGGTCATGGGAGCTCTAAGTCAACACTTGTATTTTTTTGTTGTTGTTGTTGTTTTTACATTTCCCCTCACATTTGTTGTTATTACTATTCTTGTTGAACACTTCCTTACTTTAAGGTACCATAAAATGCTCCACGTTTATCTTGTGTTTTCCTTTCCTCAGGCCTTCTATCGTAGCAGGATGAGCCACAGACAAAACTCCTCAGATACCACGTTAAAGAAGGAAGGGGTTTATTCAGCCGGGAATACCAGCAAGACTCCTGTCTCAAGAGCCAAGTTCCTCAAGTGAGCAATTCCTGTCCCTTTTAAGGGCTCACAACTCTAAGGGGGTCTGCGTGAGAGGGTCATGATCGATTGAGCAAGCAGAGGGTATGTGACAAGGGTTGCATGCACCAGTGGTCAGAGTGAAACAGAACAGACCAGGAAGCTTCACAATGTCTTTTCTATATGATGTCTGGAATCTATAGATAACATAACCAGTTAGGTCAGGGGTTGATCTTTAACTACCAGGCTTAGGTCAGGCAGGCCCAGGCCTGGTTTCAGGTCTGGTTCCTTGGTTTCAGGTCTGGTTCCTAGGCGCTGGGCTACCTGCCTTTTGTTTTACTTTTCTTTGCTTTTCTGAGTATAAAACAATATAAAACAATATGAGAGGGTCTGTCTGTCTTCTCTCACTATCAACTACTTCATCAAGGAGCCTTGGTTCCTTTTCATAGTAAATGATATTGGGAAATCAAGATCTGGGTGTTAGGTATGCTCATTGCTACTTTGTCATTGATTTCAGACCTTCTCAGTGGACAAAGCCAGGAAATGTCAGTACGTATACTAGCACATAAACACACACACACACAAACACACACACATACACACACCCCTCTACTTATTTCCATATCCATCTCTCTCTCTCTCTCTCTCTCTGTATATATCTTTTAAAAGCATGAGTTCACACAGACATCTCTTATACAATGCCGTCACCGCAGTATTTTTTCTTATTTTGAAATAATAAAACTTACACCTTTTGGAAGATTTTTTTCATTAAGCACCTCCAATGCAATGGAGATCTTGAAACTTTTTTTGACATTCTTTGATAACGGCATTGCTCAACAATCTCTCAATTTCTAAATCTGGAATAAAATGATGGCTTTTTTCATGTGTTACATGACTTTAGGAACAAGGTCCCTAAGCACTATCATAGTCAGTAATCTATTACCTTGGAGGACAAAATATCAACATTTGTAAAGATGGAATTTATATTTCTAAAATACAAATGAAATGGAATTTATTCTATCAGATTTTCAGGAACAGACAATGACTCAACTAAGATTAGATATCATTTATATTGGAAAGTCCAGCCTCAAGTTGTTGATGGATAAATAACAGAAATTTCTGAAAAATAATCTTGAAGACACACAGGAGTATGACTGGCTCAGAAAGAAGGTTAAAACTTTTCCCTGGACTCTTTGAAAGTAGCTGACAAATCTCGAAAAGTTAACTTAAAGTCACCAAAAGAGAAAGAACACTCCATTAAAAAATTAAATAAAAAATGGTTTATGGAAAAAGGGACAAAGATAGTCAGTTCTATTTACAATCATACAATTTGAATAAAAAATTGATCATTTTTCAAAAGCACCTTTGAATTCAGACTTCTCCCCTTGGCTCTACTATACGCCTTACATTTAGTTTGCTGGCATTATTACAAAAGATGTTGATAAAAACACCAAATATTTGGATGCAAACCTTAAATGTGAAATTTAGGTTCTTTAATTGAAAATAAATCATAAAAGAGTGTAATACAGACAACTTAATAGAATGCTCAAAGAGAATATGTGTTATCCAGGTTAACACACAGACATCAAGGACCAAATTAATCCTGGTACTACCTGGTAAACTCAGTCATATATAGCATGCTTATTTATGTGTTCAACATACTTACCAACACACATATCCCATTCATTCTGTTCTGGTCAATAAAGAGAGAATATGTAATAAAGGAGGACTTTATGGCCAGGGATGAAATAGAATTCACAAGTATCGTTAAAGGAATATAATGAAATTTTTGTTCATCATTGTAATAGCTTACTAAACTCCTTACACTTGGAACTCAAGTTTCTAAAATTCCACCAGCCTGGAAATAAAAATAAGGACGTAATAATTCTCAAAGAGCCAATTTATCTGAATATGTCCCCATCTGCAATTTCAAGAACCTTATTCTTCAAAGTTCTTTTCCAACTATTTATGAATACTTTCAAGAGGGACACATAGATATCCACGACATTATTTTACTTGGTTCCCCTGTCAAATCTGCCATTTTTACCCTCTCCTGATTTATCTCATGTCCATGATGTCTACTCTCTGCCAAAGATATTCATTTCCCAGGTCACAGGTTGCAGTACTTTAATAAGTCTGCTGGTGCCTAGAAGTCAAAGCTGATAAATATTACTGTTATGTTAAATTGCCAATGAAGCTGCTGTCACTATTAAATTTGATGCAATTACCTTGCATTTTCTAACATTCTGCAGAGATTTTAATATTTTACTTTACTAAAGTAAATTTAAATTAACTTTAACTTTAAATTTTACCATTTATAATTTATTAGTACATTTATTAATTTAAAGATATTGAACAGCACCAGGTGTTAAACTAGGAATTGGAGGTATAATATCAAACAAAAGCTGACATAGTTTCTGCCCTCATGGAGCATACACATTAATGAAGAAGACAGATAGACAATAATGAAAGAATTACACAAATAAATGCTAAATTTCCAATGCGAGAATGACTCTGGGGAAGACGGGTGCTGTGAGAGTAACACTAAATGGAAACGAGGATGCCTTCCTTGGGGAAGTGATCTGAATTGAAAAGGAATGTTGTAGTGGGTGGAGAAGAACATTCCTAAGATACTCGATATCTTAAAACTCAGATTGACTGGGGAACAATTTGAATGAGTCACCTTGCTGGATGTAAACTAGTGTCTCTCATTCTATGCTAGTCCATTATCTTTGGTCAACCTTTTATGTCTTCTCTCTTTTTTTCCTTGGATTGAGTCTTCTTTTTCTCACAGTAGATTCTATAATCTCTCATGAAAGTAGACTCAGGGTCAGTGTGTCTCATAGACCTTCCATTGAGGCATACCTGAATCCTAAATTAAACACCATGAATTTCTCAAGCTGAGACCTTTATCACATATTGAGAAGAAATGAAAGATATCTACATTATTTATTTAAATTATTTCATTCCACTTATAGTGTTTCATTCCACTTATAATACATTTAAAATGTTTCATTCCACTTCTAATAGTGCTTTGGGATTTTCAGAGGACATAGCATCGCTCTTACTCAAAATATACATAAAAGTTAAAATTTTTATTTTTACTTAATGTAGGCTTCAATGGCTACATATGAACCTCTAGAGAGCTATATGTGGCTCCAGAGTCACATATTGCTACTCTCAGGCTTGAGAATTATGAGCTCAAGTCTCTATATTGACCTTAGAAAAGCAAAACTGTTATGCTCATCCCACTATGGAGGAAAGACCAGGGCTCATCCTTATTTTCTTCTTAAAAATCCTTGAATCACACCTTAGTCATACTACTGTCTAGCATTTGAATGGACTTACTTCTTCAAACAGTTTTCAGCAGAAAACTTCTGCCCTGAGAAAGCCAGAATTGGGTCTTCTTTGAATGCTTGGTTATTTTCCCTGATTTATTATTTCAGAATATCCATACCTTGGGCATATCTGTTGCCATTGAAGCAGAGATCCTTTTATTTTCTGTGAGCATTAGACTTTTTGTGTTCAAATTTTTATTAAAAACAATTGTAAAATAGTAGAGATAATAGTATAATGATTCCTTCTTAATGTACTCATCACATAACTTGAACAATTATTAACATTCAAATGTTTTGTTTTATTAGGGTTGAACTTTTTTAAAAAATCAAATACTTATATGAAATATTTTGCTTTAAATAATATCCTGTAATAGAATTTAATTCTCAGGTATTATTATCCTTATTTCTGAGCAAAAAAAACAAAGGTTTAAGTGACTTGCACAAGGCTGAAGCATTATAGCAAAGATGAGACTAGATCTCTAGACCCTTCATCCCCTTTCTCACTTTCCTTCACTTGTTTTTTTCAAATAAAGTTACTTTTCTCCTCAAATAAAAGAGAGCTGATTTCATCTTCAGAGTGTTATGCAAAATCTCATTGCTCTTTGAAGAAAAATAATTTAATCTTTCAGATACAAAATCTTCATTTTTTGGGGTAGCATCCTTTATGCCCAACATTTCAAGGAGTAAAATTGACTTTCTGAGTGCAGTCCCTGTTTGATCAGTAAAATTTGTCACAAGCCAATGACTATGTTTTCTGCTTATGTGACTATCTAAAGCACCATCTGACAAACTTCAGCTTTAGCAATTCCATGCACAAATATCAGCTTCCCAGGATTGTTTCAGATCTTCTGGTGTCTGTTTGAGCTGGTCTCCAAAGACTTTTGAAGATTGGTTTGAATTCCTGGCTCCTGGTTGTACTGTCTTTCTTTGCCTGCTTTAGACTGACCTCCATACACATATTGTACTTGGCAAACTTTCTGGTTTACTGCTTGGACTGCTCTTTCAGACTTTTCACAGTGAACTTCACAATCTTCATTAATAACTGCAGTTCTCTCAACTCAGACTCTGGCATGTGGCAGCTTTACCTCATTGGTTTAGACTACAGTAAATTACAGGGATTGGTTATGCTGAAAAAACATAGTGGAAAAGAAAATTTCCTAAGATATTGCTGTTAGACTGACTCTTAACCCCTGAATCTCTCTGCTCTCAATAGCATGAGTTACTTGGTCCATGGACTCAACCGTGGTCCCAATCCCTAATAGCAACCATGGGCTGAGATAGGAGGGAACTATAAAGCTTCATCAGGGATCAAATCCCTTTACCGTTTATCTGGTGCCAATTTTATGTCCTAGTTTGGCTAGGACTTTTGCCTTTATTTTCTGTGTGATAATTTTTACTTTAGTGCGCCTGCCATTTTAGACTTTAAAGAAGTCAGTTTGCTTCATCGAAAGTCTTGTCCTTGTGACAAGACTACCTGGGACTCAGCCTAGATGCTGACAGGGTTTACTCAAACCAATTATCTCCATGGAAGTTAGAGAATGACAGCCAGTTAGATTTCGTATCTCTGCTTTGCTGGCTTTACTAGCTAGATACAAATAATAATAATAAATAGTAATGGATAACATGAATTGAGTGCTAACCATGTGCCAAAGGTTAGCCTATAAACTTTCAAAGTATTAAATTACTTATGCCTCACATCAGGCCTGAGGGAAATAATGTTATTTTTGCCTAAACTTCCTGGTATCTGTTACCATATTATTGATACAAAATCAACTTCCAGACTAGATTTTCTTACCACTTGTAGCTGAGTCTATCTCCTTTGTCCCAATCCTTTAGCCATCATGTACCCCACTACTGGTTGGTCTGGTTTCATGTCTTTGCTCCTCTCAGCCTGTCCAAAATTATTCTTATAGTAAGATCATGTATATCCATGCTGTGGCATATGACAATGACCCATGTGTGGTCTTTCTAGGATGATAAATTAGTTAAAGATTTGGGATTTCTAGTTAGATAAATTAACATTCAAATTCTGGCTCTAGTGCTTTTTAGTCGTGTGATCCTGTCAGTTTTTCTACCGTAAATGAAATTTGTAAGAATAATTATTTTCATAAGGCTATAATGATAATTAAAATAATTATATATGTGAAGTACTTAACAGCATAGTCTTGGCAAATAATGATAACTCAAACTGATGGATAACACTAACGTGTTTAAGCAAAAGTTTCCTTTTCAGTGTTTTATTGAACATTGGACTCCATCGGATTATGTTCTGTCTTTCGTATCCATGGTCTGACAATTGATGCTATCTTCAAAAAAAGAATAATTATTTAGAAACAGAAAAGAAATTTTGTTTTGACTTGCGAATTTCCTTTCTCTAACAAAGAAAGGATTCTCTGAACAATAACCCTAATAGTCACATACCAGTAATAATGCATTTAGAAAAAAAAAAAAGAAAAACAGTTCATTTATATTACAAAGAGTGAATATTTAAGATGCTGATATATTTTGGAGAAAATAAGAACATGAGGATGATTAAAATAGAGTTTAGGATCAACTAGTAGAATGTACAACTTGCCTGAGAGTTACTGCCAAAGGAAAATAACTTTTAAATTAAAACTGAACGTGGCAATAATTAACATTAGTAACTAAAAATGGGAACATATTTAAGAAAGTAATCAAATAGAGACCCAAAAGTCCATGCCTGTTTATTATGTACTTTCATTTTCCCGGTCTGGTTCAATATCTTTAGAGTACCAATGGAATATTTATTTGTTTTTGGTAGCTTCCGTATTTCTTAATTCCTGATTATTCTCAATTAGCCAGCACATTTATACTAAGACCTTCTATATGTGAAAGTCATTCAATAAGTATCAGAAGAGACATTAAAAAGCAAGAGAAAGTCTCTGATCTCAAGGACCTTAATGTCTAGACCTAGAGAAGATGTAAAAACATGTGAAAAGCTAAAAATTGTACAAAGGAACAAAAATATAGAAAAAGGTGAGTTGCTATAAGGTAATGTGATTAGTTGTCTTTATCACAGTGAGTGGTGAAGGCAATGGGTTCTAGAAAAGTTCAGAGGACAACACATGCACTTATGCTAAAGTGACTTTGGGAAGGTCTTTCTTTGGACAGGATTGAAGCTATTTTTGAAGGATAAGTACAATTTGGGCTTTCTCAAACATTTTTAATCTATTTATATAATCACCTATTCTGATTTTCTTATTAATGTCCTAAGAGTCACTCAAAGTTTCAAGAGAGCAGAGAAGGATCAAAGGGTTAGAGAATGGGAGCTATAGGTCTCATAACCTACAGTTTCTTACTAAACTTACTAAACATCTGTTAGGAATTTTGTAGTATTAGTCCCACACCTCCGTTGTCCACCCTCTCAGAATTGTCCTGGGAATTACCATCTATAAGGCATAGTTTTATTTGTCAATTTCCATAATAAATGTTTAGGGAAATGGTTGAAATTTACTCATGCCTCAGTCCTCCTGATTGGAAAATGGTCAGCTATCCTAGTCTACAGGAATGTTGTTTCACAAAGAGAGCTAGATACTGTAAAATGTGTATAATGGACTACACATGCTCATTTGTTATTTTCATCATTGCTGACAGTACACAGCTTGCTACTGCTCTTGCATTTTTCATCCATTCATTTTGAGATGCCTAAGCCAGATGCAAATCGTTCCCTTCTTCTCTTCCCTGGGATCCAGATGCTGTTTACAAGACAGAAAAATGTGTGGTAGGCTCTTTATAACAAGACAGCACTTGCATTTGAATAGTTACATTATGAAAACTCAAGCTTTTCATGTATCGCTTATCAGTTGTTTACTAGACTCTGAACCCTTGGAGGTGAAAATGCCTCTGTTTGGGAAAAGCTGCCATGGACCTATTCATTATTGCTTTATACTAAGAGCAAATTAAAATGCCAGCTATCTCTGGACTGAACCCTGGCAAATGTACACTTTTTGCTCCTGTACGTCTCTTCCTTGGCATCTGAAAATAAAACCAGTTAGTTGAAACAGTGCTTGTTATGGTAAATTAAACTTCTTGAGAGCTTTGAGAATTGAGAGCTTTAAGTTGCATTTGAAATTCAGAGTGGATTACGTAGTTCTTTAAATAACTCATAATTATACCAGGTCAGCCCACTTTGTGAGAGCACTCTCAGGCATAAGTGTGATTTCAAATTCCCCATAAAGTGTAAATGAGGATCTGATTTCACATAAATGACACATTTGCCTCAATAGAAAAATTAATTTTATGTCCTGTAAGAAGCTGATTAATGGTGCTGTCACCTCATATTCTAGCAAAATTCAACATTGCATAAAAATAATATGTAATTGAACATCTTAGTTTTCATGAGACTTTTCATGAAATTAGCTGACATGAGATACTAATGTGTCATTGTCTTACAGGTTACCTTCATTGTAATATAAGGAGAACATTGTAGAGTGCCTTTTAATTAAAACAATTGATGTTGATATTTTTATAATCATTAAAATAGATGAAAAAGAAAAATCTACAAATTGTGTGTGTGTGTTCTGACAACCAATGAAGAATTAATTGCTCTGATATAAATCATTTTAATAATAAAAATTGTTGTGTTAGGTCATAATTTAAGAAGTTTTTGCTCTGAATCCAATAATGAAGAAAATATTTTGTGACTTAATGAAAGGCTGTCTTTGTTACAAGTAAAGTTGACTAATTATGAATCGGAACCATAGTATCCCGGTTCAAATAAAAGTATAATTTTACAAGTAATATGATATTGTTATTTTCCACAAGATGCTAAAGTTCTTAACATATTTTTGTATGTTTACTATTTTAAAATTTTGCTAAAAATACTTTGTGTATAAGAATAGAATAAAAATACATTCACTGAGAATGAACTGAAAATATAGAAGGGCATATGCCAAAACTATAAGTAAAGTTTATTCCATGAGAAGTAACCATAAAAAGCATTACTTTAAAAAGGTTTTTATATCTGTCAGTCTTAAATCCTACTCATTTGTTGAGAAGCGTTCAGGTATTTCGTACTTTTGCAACTCATCAATGACACATTTTTTCTTGAATTCAAAGGTTTCTTTCTCTTTTGTTCTGCATATGAAGGAATAGTCGTTATATTGGTAACATTACAACTATTTCCTAAGCAGAACAGCATAATTTTATTAATATTGTCTTTTTGAGGTAATGTAACATTTACAGGAGCCCACAAGCCACCGAAGGCCAAGAGCTCTATCTCTTCCTAAATTAGAAATATACTGAAAATCCTCCTTTGTAAGCCTTGTTATTCCTGCTTTTGCACTTCTGGGTGAACTTTGCTTTACATGTCATACCCAATAAAACCATTCTTTTACTCTTTTTTATAGCTTGTATGCTAATCAAGTTATTGTAGAAAAATAAATCAGTCTACTGATGACCAGAACTACTTTTATCAGAGGGAAGTCAAAGATTTTTGGATACCAAACACCCATATTGTTAAAAGTCCAATACTCATTTGCTATTGAAAAAAATCTGCTAAGGTGAAAGAATGGGAAATAATTTACTGACAGCTTGTTCTTAGATAAGCTCATAATGGAATCCTGGTTGCTTGACTCATAGTTAAAAGCATCATTTCTCCTTCCTTGTGGCACCTGAAAATAATCCTATTAAAAATAGGGGCTGGGCATGATGGCTCATGTTTGTAATCCCAGCAGTTTTGGAGGCCACGCCAGGAGGCTTGAGACTAGGAGTTCCAGAACAGCCTGAGCAGCAAATTGAGACCCCATCTCTACCAAAAATTTAACAAATTAGCCAGGCTTGGTAGTGCACCTATAGTCCTAGCTACTTGGGAGGTTGAGGCAGGAGGATCACTTGAATCCAGGAGTTTGAGGCTGCAGTGAGATATGATCGAACCACTGCATTCCAGTCTGAGCAGCAGTGAGACCCTTCTTAAAAAAAATAGGTGCTGACGTGTAAATATTATTAAATAAAACTGTTTTATGTTTTCTAAAAATATAAAAATTAAAATTAAGACCTGTCTACAGCGTGCAAGTTGAAAGAGCCCCATCTCACACTAGTCAGAATGGCTATTATTAAATAGTAAAACAATAACAGATGCTAACAGTTGTGGAGAAAAAGGAATGTTTATACACTGCTGGTGGGAGTGTAAATTAGTTCAACTATTTTGGAAATCAGAGAGGTGATTCCTCAGAGACCTAAAAACAGAAATGCCATTCGACCCGGCAATCCTACTACTGGATATATACCCAAGTGAATATGAATTATTCTCCTGTAAAGATGCATGCATGCAAATGTTCATTGCAGCATTATTCACAATAGCAAAGACATGGAGTCAACCTATATGTCCATCAATAGTAGACTGGATAAAGAAATGTGGTACATGTACAACAGTGTATACTATGCAGCTATAGAAAAGAAAAAGATTATACCCTTCGCAGGAACATGGATGGAACTAAAGAACATTATTCTTAGCAAACTATGTGATGATGGAAATAAATTAAAACAAAAAATCCACCATGGGTAAACACCACACCAATTGTTTCAGTCAAGAATCTTCAATGGATGATAAAATTAGTGGGAAAATCTATTATAAAAAACGGGTAAATTGCATGGGCTCAAAGTATCTTTCTATGCAATGTTTATTAATTACAAAGAGGGAAAATAGTAACTTTGCACTGCAAAAACTAAATTATCAAGGTTAATTTCACCAATAACAAGACATACCAACATCATAGACCTCTTACTATGATGTGTTAAGAGGGAGACAGACATTGTTTCCGTGATGTCTTTGCCACAAATTTATAACCTAAATTTTTTAACAATACATTTCACTTTTAATTATGCTGTAAATACACAATATATTGCTACCCTCTTTGATTTAGACAATTAGTTATAATTTAGAGAATTTTAAAATGTTTTCAACTCACACATTGTATTTGTACCTCTTTCCAGTCCTCCTCACCTCTTTGTGTGGATCTAAGTTTCTATCTGGTACCACATTTACTCATCAAAAAGTATCCTTAATATTTATTGTACTACAGGTGTGCTGAAAAATGAATTCTCACAGATTTTGCTTGTCTAAGAAGTATTTCTTTTGCTTTCAGGTTTTAAAAGACATTTCCACTGGGTACAGAACTCGGTTGACAAGTATTATTTTTCTTTCTTTCAGCACTTTAAAGATACCACTTTTAATATGGTTTGGCTGTGTCCCCATCCAAATCTCATCTTGAATTGTAGCTCCCATAATTCCTATGTGTCATGGGACGGACCCTGTAGGAGATAATGGAATCATGGGAGTGGGTCTTTCCCGTGCTGTTCCCGTGATAGTGAGTCTCTTGAGATCTGATGCTTTTATAAAGGGGAGTTCCCCTGCACATGCTCTCTTGCCTGCCATCATGTAAGATGTGCCTTTGCTTCTCCTTTGCCTTCCACCATGATAGTGAGGCCTCCCCAGTCATTTGGAACTGTGAGTCCATTAACCCTATTTTTTTTTTTGTTGTTGTTATTATACTTTAAGTTCAAGGGTACATATGCACAACGTACAGGTTTGTCACATATGTATACATGTGCCATGTTGGTGTGCTGCACTCATTAACTTGTCATTTACATTAGGTATATCTCCTAATGCTATCCTTCCCCTCTCCCCGAACCCCATGACAGGCCCTGGTATGTGATGTTCCCGACTCTGTGTCCAAGTGTTCTCATTGTTCAGTTCCCACCTGTGAGTGAGAACATGCAGTGTTTGGTTTTTTGTCCTCAAGATAGTTTGCTAAGAATGATGGTTTCCAGATGCATCCATGACCCTACAAAGGACATGAACTGACCTTTTTTATGGCTGCATAGTATTCCATGGTGTATATGTGCCACATTTTCTTAATCCAGTCTGTCATTGATGGACATTTGGTTTAGTTCCAAGTCTTTGATATTGTGAATAGTGCCACAATAAACATACGTGTGCATGTGTCTTCATAGCAGCATGATTTATAATCCTTTGGATATATACCCAGTAATAGGATGACTGGGTCAAATGTTATTTCGAGTGCTAGATCCTTGAGGAATCGCCACACTGTCTTCTATAATGGTTGAACTAGTTTACAGTCCCACCAACAGTGTAAAAGTGTTCCTATTTCTCCACATCCTCTCCAGCACCTGTTTTTTCCTGACTTTCTAATGATCGCCATTCTAACTGATGTGAGATAGCATCTCATTGTGGTTTTGATTTGCATTTCTCTGATGGCCAGTGATGATGAGCATTTTTTCATGTGTCTGTTGCCTGCATAAATGTCTTCTTTTGAAAAGCGTCTGTTCATATCCTTTGCCCACTTTTCGATAGGGTTGTTTGTTTTTTTCTTGTAAATTTGTTTGAGTTCTTTGTAGATTCTGGATATTAGCCCTTTGTCAGATGAGTAGATTGCAAAAATTTTCTCCCATTCTGTAGGTTGCCTGTTCACTCTGATGGTAGACCTAAAACCATAAAAACTCTAGAAGAAAACCTAGGCAATACCATTCAGGACATACGCATGGGCAAGGACTTCATGTTTAAAACACCAAAAGCAGTGGCAACAAAAGCCAAAATTGACAAATGGGATCTAATTAAAATATAACCAAAATTTTATCTTTAGGAAATATTAGACAAAAGAAAAATAAGAAGAATTCCACAAAATAATTAGCTTTTACCCTTCAAATGTATCATCCTAAAATAAAAAGAAATAATGAGAAATGATTTCAGATTTAACGAGACTAAACAGACAGGACAATTAATGCAATGTGTAATCAAAGATTAAGTCTTGGATCAGAAAAAGGAAATTAGTGAGACAATTGGCAAAATTAAACGGATCTGGAGATTAAAGTCATGTATCAGTGTTAATTTCTTGATTGTGTTAATTGTAATTTGGTTATGTAATATGTTAACCTTTGTTGAATCTGGGGCAAAGTTATACAAAATCACTTTGGACCACTTTTGCAAGTTTTGTGAGTCTTGAATAATTTCAAAAGCAAAAGCCAAAAAATAAAAGCAAAAATAAGTCCTATTTCATTAAACTTTCATTTGTACAGTCAGGACAAGTAATAAAGTTGCTTTCTAAACTATTCAGGGCCCAAACCTCCTTGAAGACCTCATGCTTCTGGTGTCTCCACTTCTGTTGTTCAGATATTTGCTGATGTTTAAAATAACCCCTCACCTTCTCCCCATTGCCGTGAAAAACCTTTTCCTCAAGGGAAAATATAAGACACCTATTTCCTAAAATTGCCCTAGACATAATACTTTCCTATACTTAATATTTCAGGAAACAAAACCAAAATACACCTAAACACTCACGGGCCAGGTTTATATAAGATGTCATTGTCCAAATCATATTGTCTCTCTCCACCCCAAATAGGTTGTTTTCTTTTTTTTTCCTTCAGCTTTTAAGTTCAGGGATACATGTATGTGCAGGATGTGCAGGTTTGTTACATAGGTAAATGTGTGCCATGGTGGTTGTTTTGTCTCCCCGATATGTCCATGTGTTCTCATCGTTCAGCTTCCACTTATAAACAAGAACATGCAGTGTTTTGTTTTCTGTTCCTGCATTAGTTTGCTGAGGATATTGGCTTCCAACTCCATTCACTTCCTTGCAAATTACATGATCTTGTTCTTTTTATGGCTGCATAGTATTCCATGGTGTATATGTACTACATTTTCTTTATACAGTCTATCATTGATGTGCATTTAGGTTGATTCCATGTCTTTGCTCTTGTGAATAAGTACTGTAGTGAACATACGTGTGCAGGTATCTTTACAATAGAATGATTTATATTCCTTTAGGTATAAATCCAGTAATGGGATTGTTGGGTCAAATGAGATTTCTGCCTTTAGGTCTTCGAGGAATCACTACACTGTCTTCCACAGTGGTTGAACTAATTTACACTCCCACCAACCATGTAAAAGCACTTTTTTTTTTTATTTCTCACTTGTCAAGGAATTAAAGCACATTTTAAACATAAAATGTTGTATGACTAGCAGTCAACTATCTTTTCAATGAAAAGCTCATTTGAACAATATTTTAAAATAAAATTTGAGAAAAGATAAACAAGTTAACCACCTTCTCTGTGGTCTGATAAAGTGAAAAAAAGCAGGAATCAACATAGTTCTTTAAAAAATGCTGTTATTGGTAGAATTAAAAGCCAGACATAACAATAAGAGTTATAATAATTATCATTGACTGATCAGGTACTATGTTTTAGTCACTGTGATATTTGCTTTATATATGTGTTTTCTGTTTTGATGTTCAGAATCCTATGAAACAAATAGTATTGTTATTCATATTTTGCCAATGAGGTAATCAAGGTTGAAATATTTTTAATAATTCACCCAAGGTTAATATCTAGTAAAATCTTGCCTTTATGAACCAAGTTCTGTCTGTCTCTGAAATACATAAGTTTTCCACTACCCTATACTCACCAAGTTGAGTTCCCAACTGCTGAATAATAACACAAGACAGTAAACAATTCTTAGGTTTTATTGTTTTTTTATGATTCTAAACATTGGAATATTTGAAACATTTAAAGTTGAACATTATTAAGACACAACATTTAGATATTTGACATTGTTTTCTACTTTGTGTAAGGGGGCTTGGTATCTTTTAGAAGATAGACTAGAAAGTAAGTACAAATATTCTGAATAGTGCAGTATATCATTAATCACAATATCAGAATTTCATTACTCAACACTTATTCCATGGGATTAGAGAGTTCTCCAGTAATGTCCCTTTTGCATAAATTAGACTTTCATATTAATTCACATTTGGCTATCATCAAACAGGTAAAACTCTATATAAATAGAATATTGGGAGAAAGCATGGCTTGATGAATAGTTAATGGAAACACTGACTTGCTCTTTCCTGGCTGGGAAGAATGGCATTCTTAGACCTCACTCCATTTAAAAAAATTATTAAGAGAATAAAAGACCAAACAAACAGAAACATTTTGTGGATAAAAACAGAAGTTTGATTGAGAAAAGTTGCTTTACTGTTTTTGTAGTGTGGTAGCTGTCAGCATCTCAGCATATGATCTCCCCAAAACTGTTGAGAGAAAGAAACCCTTTGATTTTCCCCTTGAGATTAGACTGAAATGGAATCTTTGCAGTCCCAGCTCTATCTCAGATAGTACCCCTTTTTTATATTCTAATCGGTAGAAAAAAATAATTCCTAAGAAGTTAATTAAATAAGTTTCATTATTTAAACTTGCTTTCAAGAGAAAAAGAAGGTAAAGTAAATCTTCCACATGCTTTTCTCTTTATTACCAATCTTAAAAGACTAAACACATTTCTTGCATCATTGATAATGCAAATTAGTTTTTTTGTGTGTCTCACATAAAACTATAATTAGAAGCAAATATTTAATGCCCAGATCAGAAAATCAAATCTTACACCCCAGAAATGTGTTATCTAGCTACAGGAAGTTAATGTGAGAAAGATTGCAAGTACTGATATTTTTGTTTATTTAATATTTCTTGGTTTTTCTTCACTATTGATGGTTTACTTTGTAACTATATATTAAACAGTAATATATTCCAATACTCTTTTGCTTCCAATTTTCAGGGATGCGAAAAGCATTAAATATTATACATTCAACATTATTAAACAGAAGTGAAAATATGAATGTTTAAATTTTACATAATTTCAAAAATATAAAATGTGGACCATTATTCAGCGTGCAATTATAAAAAGAAGTTTATTGACAGCAGTTTTTTCAACGTATATGTGGTGTCATTTTTATAATTTCATTCTGAATACTGCAATTATAAAAAAGAGTTTATAGACAGCAATAAACCCTTATAAATATATTTTTAACATATACATGTTAAAAAACTAATGTCAATAAACTTTTTAAAACATATATATATATATTTTTGTTTTTAATTTTTGGATACACAGTAGGGATTCATATTTATGGAGTACATGATATATTTTGTTACAGTCATGTGATGTGTAATAATCAAATCATGAAAATTAGGTGTGCATCCCCTTAAGCATTAATTATTTATGTTACAAACAATCCAGTTATAATATTTTAGTTATTTTTAAACATACAATTAAGCTATTATTGACTGCAGTCACCCTGTTGTGCCAAATACTAGGTCTTACTCATTCTATTATTTCTTTGTACCCACTGACAATACCCGCCTCCCCCTCAATACCCAACTACACTTCCCAGCTTCTGATAACCATTCTTCCATTCTCTATCTCGATGAGTTGAATTGTTTTGAGTTTTAGATTCCACAAATATGTGAAACCATGGTGGTTGCCTTTCTGCACCTGGTTTATTTCACTTAACATAATGACCTTAGGTTTCATCCATATTGTTGCAAATGACAGAATCTCATTCTTTTTTTGAGACTGAATAGTATTCCATTGTGTATATGCACCATATTATATGTATTCATTCATTTGCCGATGGAAATTTCTGTGACTTCCAAATCTTGAATATTGGAAACAGTGCTACAACAAACATAGGAGTGATATACTGATTTCATTTTATAAAAAAAATGTATACCCAACAGTGGGATTGCTGGATCATATGTTAGCCCTATTTTTAGTTTTTGAGTAATCTCCAAACTATTCTCCACAGTTGGTTGTAACAATTTACTTTCCCAAGAAAAGTGTCTAAGAGTTGTCTTTTCTCCACATTCTCACCAGCGTTCGTTATTGCCTGTCAATTGGATAAAAGTCATTTTAACTGAGGTGAGATGATATTTCATTGTCGTTTTGAGTTGCTTGTCTCTAATGATTAGTGATGTTGAGCACTTTTTCATATGCCTGTTTGCCATTTATATGTATTTGAAAACTGTCTGTTTAAATCTTTTGCACATTTAAAAATCAGATTATTAGATCTTTTTCATATAGAGGTGTTTGAACTCCTTGTATATTCTGGTTATTAATCCCTTGTCAGTTAGGTAGTTTGCAGATATTATCTTCCATTCCATGGGTTGTCTCTTCACTTTCTTCATCGTTTGTCTTACTGTGCAGAAGCTTTTTAACTTGATTCAATCCCATTTGTAAATTTTTGTTTTGGTTGCCTGTACTTGTGTGGTATTGCTCAAAAAATGTTTGCCCAGACTAATGTGCTGGAGAGTTTCCCCAATCTTTTATTTTATTCATGTCATAGTTTGAGATATTAGATGTAAGTTTTTATTCCATTTTGATTTGATTTTTATATATGGCAAGAGTAGTTTACTTTTATTCTTCTGCATATGGATATACAGTTTTTTTCAACACCATCTATTGAAAAGACTGTCTTTTTCCCAACATATGTTCTTAGCAACCTTGTCAGACATGAATTAACTGTAGGTTCATAGATTTGTTTCTGGGTTCTCTATTCTATTCTATTGGTCTATGCATCTGTTTTTATGCCAGTACCATGCTGTTTTGGTTACTCTAGCTCTGTAGCATAATTTTAAGTTAGGTGATATCATTCATTGAGCTTTGTTCTTTCTGCTCAAGATAGCTATCTTATAACTCGTTATTTAAACTGATGATAACAGAACACTAATTGCATAAACAAATAAATGAACACACAAAAATAAAACTAGCAAAAACTCTACACTTTATTTCTTCCTCTTAGTTTTTAACTTTTTCCTTCTCTTTGTGCCTAAAAAATATATGTCTTCAAAAATTGTTGTAGTTATTATTTTTTATTGGTTCATTATTTAGTCTTTCTACTTAAGACAAGAGTAGTTTACACACTACAATTACAGTGTTATACTATTCTGTGTTCCTCTGTGTTATTACCATTACCAGTAAGTTTGTACCATCAGATGATTCCTTCTTGCTCATTAACATTCTTTTCTTTTACACTAAAGAGCTCCCTTCAGCATTTCCTTTTTATGAAATTAGGAACAAGATTTTAATCGTAGTGCTATTTCCAATAGGAAAATTAAAAACAGTCTAAGTTCCAACAACAGGAAAATGGGTATTGATATACAGCTTCTAAAATTACAATTTGAAACGCTGTATTGATGCAAACTTTACATGACACAATCATAAGTTTTTTTAAGAGCGGGATACAAAATTATATGTTTCCTGCTTGTAGCCATGTTTTTAAAAGATGGAAACGAAATATACCAAAATACTACAAATTGTTGTGATAGAGTATCAGAATTTAGGAAATTGTTTTCTCTCTAGTATTTTCTAAATTTCTATAAACATTTAACTTTTGGCTTAAAAAGTTGTGGATAAGATAAATCTTACTTACTTTGAAAATAGAAAAGGTTGAAAGTATAAATATGCATAATGATAACCTTAATCTAAAAGTAAATACAGGATTTTAAATAAATCAAATTTTCCTTTTGTTGCAAATTATATATTCATGTTGATATACAGTTTAAGTCAAGGTTGTAATTCTTCTGTGAATTTTGTAAAATATTGAGTGTCAGAAGGAAATTATAAGTTATATACTGAATTATTTGACTCCTTTAAGTCAAGTGAAAGTTTCTATTTTGGTAATCATTGCTTTTAGATATTTCAGACATTTTGGAATTATATATTTAGGAATGTCAATTTGAGTTCATTTGTGTCACTGAAAGATTACTCTTCAATTTTCTTTTGATCATTGTATTTAATTTCCTAGGGCTACTGTAGCAAATTACCACAAATTGGGTGGCTTAAAATAACAAAAGTCTTTATTCTCAGAGTTTTGTATGTCAGAAGTCCTATTTTTTTAAGATTTTTATTTTAAGTTCAGGGGTACATGTGCAGGTTTGTTATATAGGTTAACTTGTGTAATGGAAGTTTGTTTTACAGATTATGTTGTCACCCAGTTATTACACCTAGCCCTCACTAGCTATTTTTCCTGATTCTCTCCCTCCTCCTGCCCTCTACTATCAAGTAGACCCCAGTGTCTGTTGTTCCCCTGTATGTGTCAATATGTTCTCATCATTTAGCTCCTACTTATAAGTGAGAACATGCAGTATTTGGTTTTCTCTTCCTCAGTTAGTTTGCTAAGGATAATAGCATCCACCTCCATCTTTGCTCTTGCAAAGGACATAATCTCTCTCTTTTCTATGGATGCTGTGGATGCACAATATCCCATGGTGTATATGCACTACATTTTCTTTATCTAGTCTACCATTAATGAGCATTTAGGCTGACTCCATGTCTTTGCTATTGTGAAAAGTGCTGCAACGAATATACAAGTGCATGTGTCTTTATGGTAGAATAAGTTACAGTTTGGATGACATATACCCAGTAATTGGATTGCTGGGTTGAATGGTAGTTTCGGTTTTAGTATTTGAGGAATCACCAAACTGTTTCACAATGATTGAAATAATTTACACTCCCACCAACGGTGTATAAGTGTTCCTTTTTCTCTGTAAACTTGCCAGCACCTGTTAATATTAACTTTTAAGTAATAGCCATTCAGACTCATGTGGGAGTTTATTTATGTTGTAAGGAAGGAGTCCAGTTTCAATTTTCTACCTATGTATCTCATTTTGGTTTTGATTTGCATTTATCTAATGATCAGTGATGTTGATCTTTTTTTCATATGCTTGTTGGGCACATGAATGTATTCTTTTGAAAAGTGTCTGTTCATGTTCTTTTCCTACTTTTTTTCCTTTTTTTTTTGAGACAGAGTCTTGCTGTGTCACCCAGACTGGAGTGCAGTGGTAAGATTTCGGCTCACTGCAACTTCCAGCTCCCGTGTTCAAGCAATTCTCCTGCCTCAGCCTCCGAAGTAGCTGGAACTACAGGCGTGAGCCACCACGTCCAGCTAATTTTTTGTATTATTAGTAATGATGGGGTTTCAACATGTTGGCCAGGCTGGTCTTGAACTCATGATCTCAGGTGGTCTACCTGCCTCAGCCTCCCAAGGTTCTGGGATTACGAGCATGAGCCACTGCATTTGGTCTCTTACAGAAGCTGGATATTAGACCTTTGTTGGAGGCATAGTTTGCAAAAATTTTCTCCTAATCTGTAGGTTTTCTGTTTGCTCTGTTGACAGTTTATTTTGTTGCACAGAAGCTCTTTAATTTAAGTAAATCTCATTTGACAATTTTTTTTTTATACAATTGCTTTTGGCATCTTTGTCATAAAATCTTTATCAGGTCCTTTGTCTAAAATGGCATTGCCTAGGTTGTTGTCCAGGATTTTCATAGTCTTTGGTTTTAGAATTAAATATGTAATTCATCTTGAGTTTATTTTTGTGTATGGTGTAAGGAAGGAGTCCAGTTTCCATTTTCTACCTATGTCTAGCCAGTTATCCCAACACCATTTATGAAACAGGGATTCCTTTCCCCCATTGCTTGTTTTTGGCAGCTTTATCAAAGGTCAGATAGTTGTAGGTGTGTGGCTTTTTGTCTGAGCTCTCTATTCTGTTCCATTTGACTATGTGTCTATTTTTGTACCAGTACCATGCTGTTTTGGTTATTGTAATACTGTAGTATAGTTTGCAAACAGGTATCATGATGCCTCCAGCTTTGTTCATTTTGCTTAGGATTGCCTTGGCTATTTGGGCTTTTTTTTTTGGTTACACATGAATTTCCAAATAGTATTTTCTAGTTCTTTGAAGAATGTCACTGGTAGTTTAATAGGAATAGCACTGAATCCACAAGTTGCTCTTGGCTGTATGGCTATTATAATGATATTGATTCTCTCCATGAGCATGAACTGTTTCTCCATTTATTTGTGTAATCTGTGATTTATTTGAGTCATGTTTTGTAGTTCTTTTTTTTTATAGATCTGTCATCTCCTGGGTTAGCTGTATTCCTAGGTATTTTAATCACGTTGTAGAAATTGTGAATGTGATTGTGTTGCTGATTTGGTTCTCAGCTTGTCTGTTCTTAATGCACACGAATCCTAGTAATATTTGTACATTGATTTTTCATTGTTTATCAGCTTAAGCAGCCTGAGGTCAAGAACCTCATGGTTCTCTAGATATAGGATCATGCCATCTGCCATCAGGAATGCTTGACTTTCTCTCTTCTTATTTGGATGCCCTTTGTTTCTTTCTCTTGCCTGATTGGTCTGGGCAGGACATCCAATACTACGCTGAATAGGAGTGGTGACAGAGGGCATCCTTGTTGTGTACTTATTTTCAAGGGGAATGCTTCCAGGTTTGCCAATTCAGTATGATATTGGCTGCAGTTTGTCATATATGGCTGTTACTATTTTGAGGTATATTACCTCAGGGCCTAGCCTATTAAGAGTTCTTGAAGAAGTTTTGAATTTTATCAAGAGCCTTTTCTGCACCTATTGAGTTAATTATGTGGTTTTTGGCTTTAGTTCTGTTTATGTGATGAATCACATTTAGTGATTTGCATGTGCTAATCCAACGTTGCATCTCATGGATAAAAGCCTACTTGATCATGGTGGATAAGCTTTTTCATGTGCTGCTGGATTTATTTTGTTAGCATTTTATTGAGAATATTTACATTCATGTTCACCAAAAATATTGGCCTGAAATTTTCATTTTTTGTTGTATCTCTGCCAGCTTTTGGTATTAGCATGATGCTGGCCTCAGAGAATGCTTTAGGAAGGAGTCCTCAATTATTTGGAATCGTTTCAGTAGAAATGGTATCTGCTCTTATTTATACATCTGTTAGAATTTGACTGTGAATCTGATTCATCCTGAACTTTTTTCTGGTTGGTGGGCTATTTATTACTGATTCAGTTTCAGAACTCATTATTGGTCTGTTCAGGCATTCAATTTCTTCCTGTGGATCCAACTCATCCTGGACTTTTTCTGGTTGGTAAGCTATTTTTTACTGATTCAATTTCAGAACTCATTATTGATCTGCTCAGGGATTCAATTTCTTCCTGGTTGAATCCGGGAGGTTATGTGTTTCCTGGAATTTGTCTGTTTCATCTAGGCTTTCTATCTTGTGTGCATAGAGCTGTTTGTAGTAGTCTTGATAACTTCTTATTTAAAAAATGTGTGGGGTTATTAGTAATTCCCCCTTTGTCATTTCTGGTTTTATTTATTTGTATCTGTCCTGTTTTCTTCTTTGTTAATCTAGCTAGCTGTTTATCTGTCTTATTTTTCCTTTTTAATAACCAACTCCTGAATTCATTGATTATTTTTAGGGTTTTTTTTCATCTCACTTTTATTCAGGTCAGCTCTGATTTTGGTTATTTATTTTATTCTGCTAGCTTTAGAATTTGTTTGCTTTTGTTTCTCTACTTACTATAGGATTAATGTTTGGTTGTTAATTTGAGATGTTTCTGCTTTTTTAATGTGGATATTTAGTGCTATAAACTTTCCTCTTAACACTACTTTAGCTGTGTTCAGAGATTCTGGTATGTTGTATCTTTGTTTTCATTCATTTCAAACAGTTTATTAATTTTCTCCTTCATTTAATTGTTTGCCCAAAGGTCATTCAGAAGCAGATTTTTTATTTTCCAGGTAATTGCATGGCTTTGAGCAATTTTCTTAATATCCATTTCTACTTTTATTTTGCTGTGGTCCAAGAGTGTGTTTGGTGTCATTTCAATGTCTGATTTTTCTGAGGATTGTTTTATTTTTGATTGCATAGTTAATATTATGTTATATGGAAATGAGAAGAATGTATATTTCATTGTATTTGGCAATGAGAAAAATGTATATTCTGTTGTGTTTTGGTGGAGAGTTAAGTAGACATAGATTAGGTCAATTTGGTCAAGCATTGCACTCAGGTTCTGAATATCTTTGTTAGCTTACTGCCTTGATGATCTATCTAATACTCTCAGTGTGGTGATTACGTATTCCACTATTATTGTGAGAAAATCTAAGCCTTGTTTTAGGTCTTTAGGGACTTCCTTTATAAATCCAGGTGCTCTTATGTTGGGTGCATATATATTTAGAAGAGTTAGGTCTTCTTGAACACTTTATATAATGCTAATTTTTGAGTTTTTGGATCTTTTTTGATTTAAAATCAGTTTTGTCTCAAATTAGGATTGCAACCCCTGTTTTTTTCTGTTTTCAACTTGCTTGGTTGATTTTCTTCCATTTCTTTGTTTTGAGCCAATGAATGTCATTGCATGTAAGATGGGTCTCCTGAGGACAGCATACCAATGGGTCTTGGTTCTTTATCCAGCTTGCCACTCTGTGCCTTTTAATTAAGGCCTTTAGGCCATTTATGTTCGAAGTTAGTATTAATATGTGTAAATTTGATCCTGTCATTATGGTATTAGCTGGTTATTATGCAGACTTGTTTATGTGATTGATTTATAGTGTCAATGGTCTGCATACTGCAGTGTGTTTTTATAGTGACTGGTAATGGTCTTTTCTTTCCATATTTAGCACTTCGTTTAGGAGCTCTTCTAGGGCAGAACTGGCGGTAACAAAATCTCTCAGCATTTGGTTGTCTGAAAAAGGATCGTATTTCTCCTTCACTCAGGAAGCTGAGTTTGGCCAGATATGCAATTCTGGGTTTGAATTTCTTCTCTTTAACAATGTTGAATATTGGTTCCTAATTTCTTCAGTAGGGTTTCTGCTGAATGGTCTGCTGTTAGTCTGATAGGTTTCCATTTTTAGATTGTCTGTCCTCTTTCTCTAGCTGCCTATAACACTTTTTTTCTGTTATTTTGACCTTGGAGAATCTGATTATTAGGTTTCTTGGGGATAATCTTCTTGTGAAGCTTCTTACAGGGATTCTCTGCATTTCCTGATTTGGAATGTTGGCCTCTCTACCTAGGTTAAAAAAGTTTTCATGGATGATATTCTGAATTATGTTTTCCAAATTGCTTACACTCTCCTCATCTTTTTCAGGGACACCAATGTGTCGTAGATTTTTTTTTTTACATAATCTCATATTTCTCAGAGGTTCTGTTCATTGTCTTATTTATTTTTCTCTATTATTATCTCACTGTTTTATTTCAGAAAGCCAGTCTTTGAGCTGTAAGATTCTTTCCTTTGCTTGGTCTATTCTGCTATTAAAACTTGTGATTATGTTATGAACCTTTTTAGTGTGTTTTTTAGCTCTATCAGGTAAGTTACATTATTTTCTATACTAACTATTTTGTCTGTCAGCTCCTGCATTGTTTATTATTCTTAGCTTCCTTGAATTGGATTTTAACATATTTTTGCATCTTAGTGATCTTGGTTCCTATCCATATTCTGAATTCTGTTTCTGTCATTTCAGCCATCTCAGCCTGGTTCAGAAAGCTAGCTGGAGACGTGGTATGGTCATTTGGAGGAAAAAAGGTATGCTGGCTATTTGAGTGTCAGGGGTATTTTGCTGATTCTTTCTCTTCTTTGTGAGATGGTGTTCCTTCAATCTTTGCAGTTTCTGACCTTTAGATGTCTTTTTAAATCCTATTTGATGACCTTGAGGGTTTTATTGTGGTATAAGTTGAATTCAGCTGACTGGCTCCATTTCTGGAAGATTTTATGATGCCAACACTCAGCTCTAAACCCCTGGATTGCCTGTTCTAACTCTGGTAAATTTGCCTTTGTTCTCTTCCTCCTCAAGGTTGAAAATCCACTCTGCTAGGGCGACAAAGAGTTTCAGGACTGCTATTCACTACACTTTGATGGGTGGTGAAAGCAAAGCAGTTCATAATGCAGTGATAGTAGGATATATCCTTGTTTGCATGTGCCAGCAGCAGCAGCAGCGCAGTGTGGACGCTTTTCAGAAGTGGCAGGGTGCTAGCGGCTGCTGAGGTGCCTTCCTTTGATTTAGGGTTTATCACAATGGCAGAGGCAATGTGGCTCAGCAGGTCTGGGATCCCCTCCTGGCGACCGTGCGCACAGATGCCCTCTTGGTGGTGTTGGCACAGGGAGGAGCTCTGGCAGATGCAGGTTCATGTACACTCTGTGCACTGCAGGTTGGGAAGGTCACTCAGGATAGTATCAATGACTACCTAGTTTTACTCCCCTGGCAGTGTTGGCAAAAGGGTGGGGCTGACTGGCCCTGTGCATGGAAAAACTGACTGCAGTGGTCATCGGTGAGGGGAAGGAGAGTGAACTGCACACTCGCTGCAGCAGGGGCAAGGCAAGGTGCATATACATACCTGCACTGAAGGGACAAAAATGCAAAACCATCTCACACATACACTGGCAAAGTGTTGAGTAGGGTTGCCATGGTCCCAGGGGAAACTGCAATGTGGGCCGGGAGAAATGAGCTGGTGCATGCCCATGGGGCTGCCCTGTTGGAGCTCCCTGCTAGTCAGGTATAGTCCACCAGTGCAGGAACTATAATGTAGGTCCTGAGGGACCCTGTGGCTGCCCGGCACGCAGGCACAGCCATGCTGGGGCCCTGAGAGAGGCCTGAAGACCAAGAGGTGCTCAGGTTGAATTGGCCACATCTGATGGAAAATAACACTTTGCAAAGTTTAGGTCTGACAGTTTCCCTAGGGCTTAAGTCTCTTATAGGAGCAAGTTGACCCTAGGAGAATGGCCATTCCAGTCCGTGCTCTGCTACAGATACTCTCACATCAAACCCTCTGGGTTCCACATCAGCTGCTTTGCTGCCCCTATCACTTCTCTAAGCAGTTCTCCCTGCCAACCTGAGTGTCCATGGTGGTAAAAGGTTGTCCTCCTGCCAGAATTCCAGAGGCCTGTGGCCAGGGTGAGTTGTTCCTTGTCATTTCAACTCACCCATTCCTCTGGAGTCACTGGGACCAGGAATGTGTCCCAGTACATGATAACCACATGCAGGTTTCCAAGCTTCCTCCTCCTTCAGCTCGGCTTCTGTGTCTTTCCTTTGCCCACTCTTGGTGCCTTCCCTCAGAAGATCTGTTAGAAATGCTCCAGTCATCTCGGTTCCTTTGTGGCAACTATTCCACTGGGCTTGATCTAGTAAGCCATCTTGCCCTCTAAACTAACCTTAGCATTTCTTGTAGGAAAGTTTTGGTATTGATGAAATCCCTTAGCTTTTGTTTGTCTGGGAAGCTATTTATTTCTCCTTCACACTTGAAGGATATTTTTTGCCAAATAAACTATTCAAGGGTAAAACTTATTTCCTTCAACACTTTGTATATCTGAATATACAAAGAATATCTTGGGGCCGGGCACAGTGGCTCATGCCTGTAATCCCAGCACTTTGGGAGGCTGAGGCTGGCAGATTACGAGGTCAGGAGATCGAGACCTTCCTGGCTAACATGGTGAAACTCTGTCTCCACTAAAAACACACACACAAAAAAAATTAGCTGGGTGTGGTGGCACGCAACTGTAGTTTCACCTACTCAGGAGGCTGAGGCAGGAGAATGGCGTGAATCCGGGAAGCAGAGCTTGCAGTGAGCCGAGATTGCACCACTGCACTTCAGCCTGGGCGACAGAGCAAGACTCCATCTCAAAAAACAAACAACCAACCAAAGAATAGCTTGGATAACATCTGAAAGAATTCCCTGGATTACAAGGCAGAGACACTTCTTTTTTACCTTACTTTCTCCCAAACAAAAAGAGTGTCTCTCTCTGTGCAGAGCCACCTGGAACTGGAAGTATGATGACTCAAGCATCACTCTGTCCACCAACATTAAGATAGTGCTGGGTAACACCTGAAGCCAGCACAACACTGGGTCTTGCCCAAGGCAACTTCACTTCACAGTGACAAGCTCCCCAAAGTCCCAGGCTTGTCTAGAGATTCTATCTGGGAGCCAGAGTTTGGAGTCTAAAACGTTGGCAATTTACCTTCTATTTTACTCTATTCTACAATGAGAGAATTGTGGTTAAGCTGACAGACTACAATACCAGGTCCTTCCCACTCTTTCCTCTCCTTTCTACAGAGAAACTGTTGCTTGTTTCTGCCCCCACCACTGCTCTACCAGGGCTTCTGCCAGGACACTGGCAATGTTCGCTTAAAGTCCAAATATTCTTCCATCAGGTTGTGGTCAATTCAGCCAGGCTAGAGACTCACTCCTCAGGAAACTGTGCTCCCGCCTGACGAAGGGCAAGTCTAGAAATGCTGTGCAAGAGCCCAGGCCTGGAGTCAGGGACCCCAAGAACCTGCCTGTTGCTCCACCTTATTGTGACCAAGCTGATACCTAAGGTGCAACACAAAGTTCCATTTAGTCTTCCTTCTGCTTTTCTCAAACAGAAGGAGACTTTCACTGTAGCCACCACAGCTGGGAATTTGCTGGGTTACCCAGAAATTCAGTATGCCTCACAGCCCAAGGCCCATGGTGTACAACCTGTATATCACTACTGGTCATTCAGGGCCCAAGGGTTCTTTAGTCAGAAGATGATAAATCCTGCCAGGATTGTGTCCTTCTTTTTAAGGCGGCAGTGTCCCTTTTGGCTCAGAGTGTGTCTAGAAATGCCATCTGAAAGGTAGGGCCTAAAATGAGATCCTCATGACTCTGCCTGCTGCCCTATTCTACTGTGGTTGAGCTTGTATGCATGATGCAAGACAAAGTCCTCTTTACTCTTTGTTCTTCTCTCTTTAAGCAAAAGGAAGAAGTGACTTGTTGTAGTGAGCTGCACTACCTGGGGTTGGGGGAAGGATGGCACAAGCACACACTTAGCTGCACCAGGTGCAGCTAAAGTCACATGCCATCCTAGTTCACAGGCTCCAAGCCCAGCATAGATAGCACTAGCTGTTGCCTAGGCATTGCAGTTCTTGTGTTCTGGACTGCCTTTCAAGTTTACCTAGGACCCCAGAGCACTTCAGCCCATTGTGGCAAGGTATGCAGATAAAGTCAAGTCCTGATTCCTGCGCTGGATAACTCCCCTGTGGCTAGGGCTGGTAAAAATGTTGTTTTCATGTGTGGGCACTGGTTGAACCCAGTATGACCTTATTATCTTTATTTTCTTTTTATTATATTTTATGTTCTAGGGTACATGTGCACAACGTGCAGGTTTGTTACATATGTATTCATGTGCCATGTTGCTGTGCTGCACCCATTAACTCGTCATTTACATTAGATATATCTCCTAATGCTATCCCTCCCCGCTTCCCCCAGCCCAGGACAGGACCCGGTGTGTGATCTCCTTCCTGTGTCCAAGTGTTCTCATTGTTCAATTCCCACCTATGAGTGAGAACATGCGCTGTTTGGTTTTCTGTTCTTGCTACAGTTTGCTGAGAATGATGGCTTCCATGTCCCTACAAAGGACATGAACTCATCCTTTTTTATGACTGCATAGTATTCCATGGTGTATATGTGCCACATTTTTTAATCCAGTCTGTCACTGATGGATATTTGGGTTGGTTCCAAGTCTTTGTTATTGGGAATAGTGCCGCAATAAATGTACAAGTGCATGTGTCTTTATAGCAACATGATTTATAATCCTTTAGGTATATACCCAGTAATGGGATGGCTGGGTCAAATGATATCTCTAGCTCAAAGACCCCTGAGGAATCGCCACACTGTCCTGCACAATCATTGAACTAGTTTACAGTCCCACCAACAGTGTAAAAGTGTTCCTATTTCTCCATATCCTCTCCAGAATCTGTTGTTTCCTGACTTTTAATGATCACCATTCTAACTGGTGTGAGATAGTATCTCATTGTGGTTTTGATTTACATTTCTCTGATGGCTAGTGATGATGAGCATTTTTTCATGTGTCTGTTGGCTGCATAAATGTCTTCATTTGAGAAATGTCTATTCATATACTTTGCCCACTTTTTGATGGGGTTGTTTGTTTTTTTCTTGTGAATTTGTCTGAGTTATTTGTAGGTTCTGGATATTAGCCCTTTGTCAGACGAGTAGATTGCAAAAATTTTCTCCAATTCTGTAGGTTGCCTGTTCATTCAAATGGTACTTTCTTTTTCTGTGCAGAACCTCTTTAGTTTAATTAGACCCCATTTGTCAATTTCAACTTTTGTTGCTGTTGCTTTTGGTGTTTTAGACACGAAGTCCTTGACCATGCTTATGTCCTGAATGGTATTGCCTGGGTTTTCTTCTAATGTTTTTATGGTTTTAGGTCTAACATTTAAGTCTCTAATCCATCTTGAATTAATTTTTGTATACAGTGTATGGAAGGGATCCAGTTTCAGCTTTCTACTTGTGGCTAGCCAGTTTTCCCAGCACCATTTATTAAATAGTGAATCCTTTCCCCATTTCCTGTTTTGTCAGGTTTGTCAAAGATCAAATAGTTGTAGATGTGTGGTATTATTTCTGAGGGCTCTGTTCTGTGCCATTGGTCTACATCTCTCTTTTGGTACCAGGACCATGCTGTTTTGGTTACTGTAGCCTTGAAAAATAGTTTGACGTCAGGTAGCATGATGTCTCCAGCTTTGTTCTTTTGACTTAGGATTGTCTTGGCAATGCAAGCTCTTGTTTGGTTCCATGTGAACTTTAAAGTAGTTTTTTCCAATTCCATGAAGAAAGTCATTGGTAGGTTAATGGGGATGGCATTGAATCTATAAATTACCTTGGGCAGTATGGCCATTTTCACGATATTGATTCTTCCTATCAGTGAGCATGGAAGGTTCTTCCATTTGTTTGTGTCCTCTTTTATTTCATTGAGCAGTGGTTTGTAGTTCTCCTTGAAGAGGTTCTTCACATCCCTTGTAAGTTGGATTCCTAGATATTTTACTGTCTTTGAAGCAATTATGAATGGAAGTTCACTCCTGATTTGGCTCTCTGTTTGTCT
>NW_012102122.1:91061-92838 GCF_000951045.1 Mandrillus leucophaeus
TCCTGGATTCATTGATTTTTTGGAGGGTTTTTTGTGTCTCTATCTCCTTCAGTTCTGCTCTGATCTTAGTTATTTCTTGCCTTCTGCTGGCTTTTTAATGTGTTTGCTCTTGCTTCTCTAGTTCTTTTAATTGTGATGTTAGGTTGTCAATTTTAGATCTTTCCTGTTTTCTCTTGTAGGCATTAAGTGCTATAAATTTCCTTCTACACACTGCTTTAAATATGTCCCAGAGATTCTGGTATGTTGTATCTTTGTTCTCATTGGTTTCAAAGAATATCTTTATTTCTGCCTTGATTTCATTATGTACCCAGTAGTCATTCAGGAGCAGGTTGTTCAGTTTCCATGTAGTTGAGCGGTTTTGAGTGAGTTTTTTATTCCTGAGATCTAGTTTGATTCCACTGTGGTCTGAGAGAGAGTTTGTTGTAATTTCTGTTTTTTACATTTGCTGAGGATTGCCTTACTTCCCACTATGTGGTCAATTTTGGAATAAGTGCGATGTGGTGCTGAAAAGAATGTATATTCTGTTGATTTGGGGTAGAGAGTTCAGTAGATGTCTATTAGGTCCACTTGATGCAGAGTTACGTTCAATTCCTGGATATCATTGTTAACTTTCCATCTCATTGATCTGTCTAATCTTGACAGTGGAGTTTTAAAGTCTCCCATTATTATTGTATGGGAGTCTAAGTCTCTTTGTACATCTCTAAGGAATTATTTTATGCATCTGGGTGCTCCTGTATTGGGTGTGTATATATTTAGGATAGTTAGCTCTTCTTGTTGAATTGATCCCTTTACCATTATGTAATGGCCTTCTTTGTCTCTTTTGATCTTTGATGGTTTAAAGTCTTTTTTATCAGAGACTAGGATTGCAAACCCTGCCTTTTTTGTTTTCCATTTGCTTGGTAGATCTTCCTCTATCCCTTTATTTTGAGCCTATGTGTGTCTCTGCACATGAGATGGGTCTCCTGAATACAGCAAACTGATGGGTCTTGACTCTTTATCGAATTTGTCAGTCTGTGTCTTTTAAATGGAGCATTTAGCCCATTTATATTTAAGGTTAACGTTGTTATGTGTGAACTTGATCCTATCATTATGATGTTAGCTGGTTATTTTGCTCATGCATTGATGTGGTTCCTTCCTAGCATCGATGGTCTTTACATGTTGGCATGTTTTTGCAGTGGTTGGTACCAGTTGTTCCTTTCCATGTTTAGTGCCTCCTCCAGGAGCTCTTGTAAGGCACGCCTGGTGGTGACAAAATCTCTAAGCATTTGCTTATCTGTAAAGGATTTTATTTCTCCTTCACTTATGAAACTTAGTTTGGCTGGATATGACATTCTGGGTTGAGAATTATTTTTTTTAAGAATGTTGAATATTGACCCCCACCCTCTTCTGGCTTGTAGAGTTTCACCGAGAGATCTGTTGTTAGTCTAATGGGCTTCCCTTTGTGGGTAACTTGACCTTTCTCTCTGGTTGCCCTTAACATTTTTTCCTTCATTTCAACTTTGGTGAATCTGACAATTATGTGTCTTGGAGTTGCTCTTCTCAAGGAGTATCTTTGTGGCATTCTCTGTATTTTCTGAATTTAAATGTTGGCCTGCCCTACTAGGTTGTGGAAGTTCTCCTGGGCAATATCCTGTAAAGTGCTTCCACTTGGTTCCATTCTCCCTGTCACTTTCAGGTACACCAATCAGATGTAGATTTGGTCTTTTCACATAATCCCATATTTCTTGGAGGCTTTGTTCATTACTTTCTTTCTTTTCTTTTTTTTTTTTTTCTTTTT
>NW_012102122.1:97893-98612 GCF_000951045.1 Mandrillus leucophaeus
TTCCATTTGTTTGTGTCCTCTTTTATTTCATTGAGCAGTGGTTTGTAGTTCTCCTTGAAGAGGTTCTTCACATCCCTTGTAAGTTGGATTCCTAGATATTTTACTGTCTTTGAAGCAATTATGAATGGAAGTTCACTCCTGATTTGGCTCTCTGTTTGTCTGATATTGGTGTATAAGAATGCTTGTGATTTTTGCACATTGATATTGTATCCTGAGACTTCGCTGAGGTTGCTTATCACCTTAAGGAGATTTTGGGCTGTGACGATGGGATTTTCTAAATACACAGTCATGTCATCTGCAAACAGGGAAAATTTGACTTCCTCTTTTCCTAATTGAATACCCTTTATTTCTTTCTCCTGCCTGATTGCCCTGACCAGGCCTTCCAACACTGTGTTGAATAGGAGTGGTGAGAGAGGGCATCCTTGTCTTGTGCCAGTTTTCAAGGGGAATGCTTCCAGGTTTTGCCCATTCAGTATGATATTGACTTTGGGTTTGTTTTTAAATAGCTCTTATTATTATAAGATACGTTCCATCCCCACCGAATTTATTGGGAGTTTTTAGCATGAAGGTAGTTGAAATTTGTCAAAGGCCTTTTCTGCATCTATTGAGATAATCATGTCGTTTTTTGTCTTTGGTTCTGTTCATATGCTGGATTACATTTATTGATCTGCGTATATTGAACCAGCCTTGCATCACAGGGATGAAGCCCACTTGATCAT
>NW_012102122.1:101617-153586 GCF_000951045.1 Mandrillus leucophaeus
TTTTTTTTTTTTTTTTGAGTTGGCATCTCGCTCTGTCACCCAAGCTGGAGTGCAGTGGTGTGATCTCGGCTCACTGCAAGCTCCACCTCCCAGGTTCACTACATTCTCCTGTTTCAGCCTCCTGAGTAGCTGGGACTACAGGCACCTGCCACCACGCCTGGCTAATTTTTTTGTATTTGTTTTATTAGAGACGGGGTTTCACCATGTTAGCCGTAATGGTCTCGATCTCCTGAACTTGTGGTCTGCCCTCCTTGGCCTCCCAAAGTGCTGGGATTACAGGTGTGAGCCACCGTGCCTGGCCTTGTTCATTTCTTTTTACTTGTTTTTCTCTAAACTTCTCTTCTTGCTTCATTTCATTCATTTGATCTTCAATCACTGATACCCTTTCTTCCAGTTGATTGAGTCAGTTACTGAAGCTTGTGCATTTGTCACGTATTTCTCGTGTCATGGTTTTCAACTCTTTCAGGTCATTTAAGTACTTCTCTACATAGGTTATTCTAGTTAGGCATTTATCAATTTTTTTTCCTGGTTTTTAGCTTCTTTGCAATGGGTTCGAACTTCCTCCTTTAGCTTGGAGAAGTTTGATCATCTGAAGCCTTCCTCTCTCAACTTGTCAAAATCACTCCCCATCCAGCTTTGTTTCATTGCTAGTGAGGAGCTGCATTCCTTTGGAGGGGGAGAGACTCTCTGATTTTTAGAATGTTCAGCTTTTCTGCACTGCTTTTTTGCCATCTTTGTGGTTTTATCTACCCTTGGTCTTTGATGATCGTGACATACAGATGGGATTTTGGTGTGGATGTCCTTTCTATTTGTTAGTTTTCTTTCTAACAGTCAGGACCCTCAGCTGCAGGTCTGTTGGAGTTTGCTCAAGGTCCCCTCCAGACTCTGTTTGCCTGGGTGTCAGCAGCGGAGGCTGCAGAAGAGTGAATATTGCTTAACAGCAAATGTTTCTGTCTGATCGTTCCTCTGGAAGCTTCACCTCAGAGGGGTAACTGACCGTGTGAGGTGTGAGGTGTGAGGTGTCAGTCTGCCCCTAGTTAGGGATGTCTCCTGGTTAGGCTACTTGGGGGTCACTCACCCACTTGAGCAGGCAATCTGTCTGTTCTCAGATCTCAAACTTCCTGCTGAGAGAACCACTACTCTCTTCAAAGCTGTCAGTCAGGGACATTTACATCTGCAGAGGTTTCTGCTGCCTTTTGTTTGGCTATGCCTTTTCCCCAGAGGTGGAGTCTACAGAGGCAGGCAGGTCTCCTTGAGCTGCAGTCGACTCCACGCAGTCGGAGCTTCCCAGCCACTTTGTTTACCTACTCAAGCCTCAGCAATGATGTGCACCCCATCCCAGCCTCATTGCCACCTTGCAGTTAGATCTCAGACTGCTGTGCTAGCAATGACATAGGCTCCATGGGTGTAGGACCCTCCGAGCCAGGCATGGAATATAATCTCCTGTTGTTCCATTTGCTAAGACCCTTGGTAAAGCACAGTATTATGGCAGGAGTGACCCAATTTTCCAGGTGTTTTGTGTCACAATTTCCCTTGTTGTGGAAAGGGAATTCCCTTCCCCCTTGTGCTTCCTGGGTGAGGCAATGCCTTGCCCTCCTTCAGCTCTCACTCAGTGGGCTGCACCCACTGTCTGACATGCCCCAGTGAGATGAACCCAGTACCTCATTTGGAAATGCAGAAATCACCCACCTTCTGTGTCGCTCACGCTGGGAGCTGGAGGCTGGGCTGGATCTGTTCTTATTCAGTCATCTTGGAACTGCCCTGATCTTATTCTGTACTGCAACGGAGCAGCACTGAGTTCAGCGTAAAGTCTCCCAGTCAAAGTCAATGCACTCTCTATATGCAAAGTGCACACATTCACTCTCTTCACTGCATGGCTGCTGCTGGTTAATAGGGAAGGAGTGATGTCAGTGATTCCAGCCTGTCTCTTCTGCTCTTACTAATTCCTCTTTCAGCAATATGAAATTAATCAGATACTGTGATTGCTCTCCTTATTTTTGGTTCTTCTGATGGTACATTTCCATGTGCATATAGTTGTTAACATTTGTTATTTCAGTGGGGGGAAAATAGCATAGGTTTCTCTTCTGCCATATTTCTCTAGCCATCCCATAGTTTTTACTTTCAGTAGTTTTGTGGGTATAAGTGGTTTTCGGTTGCATGGTAAATTGCGTTGTAGTGACGTCTAAGATTTTAGTGCATTCGTTATCCCAGTAGTGCACATTGTACCCAACATGTAGTTTTCTTATCCCTCACTTTCTTCACATCCCCTGCTGATTCTCCAGCATCTATTATACCACTCCATATGCCTTTGTGTACCCATAGCTTAGCTCCCGCTTATAAATGAGAACATACAGTATTTAGTTTTCCATTCCTGAGTTACTTTACTTAGTATAATGGCCTCAAGTTCCATGCAAGTTCCTTCAAAAGACATTATTTCATTCTTCTTATAGCTGAGTAGTATTCCCTGGTGTATTAACACCACATTTTCTTTACCTACACAACAGTTGATGGGCACTTAAGTTGGTTCAATATCTTTGCGATTGTGAGTTGTGCTGCAATAAATTTATGTGTGCTGGTGTGTTTTTAATATAATGACTTATTTTCTCTTGGGTAGATACCCAGTAGTGGAATTGCTGAAACAAATGGTAGATACATTGTCAGTTTTTTAAGGAAATCTCTATACTGTTTTCCACACAGGTCACCCTAATTTACATTTGCACCAGCAGTGTGTAAGGGTCTCCTTTTGACCACATCCACACCAATATCTATTTTTTTGACTTGTTAATAATGGCCATTCTGGCTGGGATAAAGTGGCATCTCATTATGATTTTAATTTGCATTTACCTGATGATTAGTGATGTTGAGCATTTTTTCATATATTTCTTGGCCATTTGTATATTTTCTTTTGAAAAATATCTATTCATGTAATGTGCCGACTTTTTAAATGTGAATATTTGGTTTTATTTCTTGCTGATTTCTTTGAGTTCCTTATAAATTCTGAATATTAGTCCTTTGTCAGATGCATAGTTTGCAGATATTTTCTCCTATTCTTTGTGTTGTCTGTTTTCTTTGATGATTATTTCTTTTGCAGTGTAGAAGCCTTTTAGTTTAATTAGGTCTCATTTATTTATTTTTGGTTATGTTGCATTCGCTTTTGGGGTCTTGGTCATAATTTATTTGCCTAGCACAATGAGCAGAAGTGTTTTTCCCTAGGGTTTCTTGCATAATTTTTATGATTTCCCACCTTGGATTTACGTCTTTGATCCGTCTTGACTACATTTTTGTAAATGATGAGAGATAGAGATCCAATTTCATTCTTCTACACAGGGCTATCCAGTTTTCCCAGCACCATTTATTGAATAGGGTGTCTGTTTCCCAATTTATGTTTTTTTTTTTTAAATGCTTTGCCAAAGTAATGTAATATCTTCAGATTTTTTCTTTATACTTAGGATTGCTGTAACTCTTCAGGCTCCTTTTTGGTTTCATATGAATTTCAGGATTTTTTTTTTCTAATTCTGTAAGAAATGATGTAAGTCTTTTGATTGGAATTGCACTAAAACTATAGATTTCTTTGGGCAGTACAGTCATTTTCAGGATATTCTGTATTAAATCTTCCAATCTGTGAGCATGTAATGTATTTTTATTTATTTATGTCTTCTGATTATTTTCAGAAGTGTTTTGTCATTCTCCTTGTAGAGATCTTTCTCTTCCTTGGTTAATTATATTCCCAGTATTATTTTTGGCAGCTATTATAAAAGGGTTTTCATTATTCATTTGAGAATGTTTAGTGTGTTAATGAGGAGAATGCATATTCTGCAGTTCATGGGTAGAATCCTCTGTAAATATCTGATAGGTCTATGTGTTCTAGAGTGTAAGTTCAATGGTACTTCGTTGACTTTCTGCCTCAATGATCTGTCTAGTGCTGTCAGTGGAGTATTTACGTTCTCCACTATTATTATGTTGCTGTCTATCACTTTCCTTAGGTCTAGTAGTAATTGTTTTATGAATCTGGTAGCTCCAGAGTTAAGTGCATATATATTTAGGATGATAATATCTTGTTGAAATGATCCTTTTATCATTACATAATGACCTTTTTTTCTTTTTATACTATTGTTGCTTTAAAATCTGTTTTATCTGTTATAAGAATAGCAACTCCTGCTTGCTTAGGTTTTTATTTGCATGGAATATATTTTCTACCCCTTTAGCTTGAGTCTATATGAATCCCAACAAGTTAGATGAGTCTATTGAAGACAGCAGATACTTGGTTTGTGAATTTTCTGTTTTTATTTACTAAGACAATCTGTATCTTTTAAGTGGAGTGTTTAGTCCATTTATATTCCACTTTAATATTGAAATGCAAGGTACTGTCCAAGTCATGTTATTTATTGTTACCTAGATATTTTGTTTTCCTCATTGTCTTATTGTCTTATAAGCCCTGTGAGTTTTATCGTTTAAAGAGGTTCTATTCTGGTGCATATTGACCTTTTTTCAAGCCTTTCTACCCTTCTTAGCATTTCTTGTAGGGCTAGTGACAAATTCCCTCAGCATTTGCTTATCTGGAAAAGACTTCATTTCTCCTTCATTTATGAAACTTAGTTTTGCTAGGTATACGATGATTGGTTGACAGTTATTCTGTTTAAGAAGGCTAAATATAGGATCCCCAATCCCTTCTGGCTTATAAATTTTCTGCCGATAAGTCTACTATTAGTCTGATAGATTTTTTCTTCATTGATTACCTAGTATTTTTGTATCAGTGTTCTTAGAATTATTTCCTTCAAGTTGACTTTAGATAGCCTGATGACTATTTCACTTGGTAGTGTCCTTTTTGCAATAAATCTCCCAAGATTTCTTTGAGCTTCCAGTATTTTGATGTATAAATTTCTAACAAGGCCAGGGAAGTTTTTTTCACAGATAAATTTTCCGAACTTTTTTTTTTTCTCCCTTGAGAACACCAGTGATTTTTATGCTTACCATTTTACATAATTCTATATGTTGTAAAGACTTTGTTCATTTCTTTTAATTCTTTATTTTTTGTTTTAGTCTGATTGGGTTAGTTAAAAAGTCTTGTCTTTGAGCTCTGAAATTTTATCATTCACTTTTCCTAGTCTATTAGTATAACTTTCCATTGCATTTTTTAATTCTCTAAATGTGCCTTTTATTTCCAGAAGTTCTGATATTTTTTTCTTTAAAAGATCTGTCTCTTTAGAAAAATTTTCATTCATACTCTGAAATCTTTTCTTTTTCATGTTGGTTTTTACCCTTCTTTTCTATGTTCTTTTTGATAGAGATACTTTTTCTCTGGTATTTCAAAAACTTCATCTTGGGTTGAATCAATTGCTAGAGAGCCAGTGTGATCTTTTGGGGTTGTTGTAGAACCCTATTTTGTCATATGGCCAAAATTATTTTTCTGGTTCCTTCACATTAGGATAGACTATTTCTTCTAATTATTTTTGAGTTTATTTTTGATATGATTGTGAGTTTCCAAAATTTTCCTCCTTGACACTGTGACTTTAATATTTATAGCTAATTGTAATATAAGACAGGTCTGTGCACTTTCAAAGATGAAGGCTCTGTATGAGTTCCTTGACTCTATAGAATATTTGCATGGTGACTTTCAAAGGTGTTGGTTGAAGTTGAAATGTGCTCAGAGTGTGTTTAGTTTCACTGTCTCCTGTGGGGTTGTAATGGCGGAAGTCTCCTGTTCCCCAGTGGTGTGTATGTTTTTATTTATTTATTTTTCCCCCAGTGTCTCATTTATTGGGCTGAACAGTTCAGGCTTCAGGCCAGTAAGGGAAGGGTCCGTGGGTAAAAACCGACTGTGGTTAAAGCAAATTAGTCAATGCAATATCCAATGATGAGCAGAGGTCCCAACCTTGACAGAGGCAGCTGGGGAAGTTCTCAATGAAACACATTGGTCTTTTCAGAGGTAAGGAAGGGAGCCACATCAGCTTCTCTGCCAAGCCAATAGGAAAGCAGTCCATCTCCCAGTCATACTCCTGACCCAGTGTTCTGGCTATTCATATCAGACAGGGACCACTTTTCATTTGCAGTAGTGCTGATGCTCCATGTATAGAGGGATTATGACTCTACCCTTCACGAAAGTGAAAACCTGGAAAGCACTCCTCCTATGGGAATGCAATCACCCTAAAGTGTTCCAAAAAGATTATCTACATGTGTACCCACACTGAGCTCACGTGGAGAATTAACACTCTGTCTGCAGTGGTAGATGAGAGGGAGAAGTCTCCTTCTCCAAGACCCTTCACAAGCACCAGAACTTGGAGTGGAGCTGCGGACTTTTCCCCTTGAGCTTAGCACTACAACTGTCACTCCACTGAAAGATACTTCCCACAAGTGGAAAGTTCCGGACTCAAGGCCTCCTGTCTGGATTCTTTTGTACCACGGGGTGTTCCCTTGATGTGGTGTGGTCCCCTTTTCCCTAGGAGTAGGAGTCCCTGAAGGCCAGACTAATGAAAGATGCTTCTCCTTTGGGTCCAGCCACCCACTGTGGCAGCCACATTCTAGGCTGGTGGTGGAGAATGTCCACAAGGGGTCCAGTGATGTGACCTTTTCTCAAGACTCCCAGCAGCAGTTCCAACACCTGCTCTGATGGGAGTGGGAGGGGAGTGATATAGACTGTGAGATTACTTTGTTATAAATAGCTTTAGTGTATTGGCTTTCTCAAATGCCAGTTATAGTACTAATAAACTGGTCATGTGGAGAGACTCAGGAAGCCCTGATTAGTCAGAGTGATGCAGGCAATGGTGATAGCTGAGGACACACACAAGCTTTTTTCTTTTTCTTCTTGCATGGTGTTATTGTACCTGCAGATGCCATAATAAACTGTGACAGTTGGCTTCTACCCAAGTGGTGGTGCCTGCAAAAGGGCACCAGTTGCAGTGGTAGCAGTGAGATTTGTCTTGCCTTATGTTACCCAGGCACGGTACTCTGGTGACTCAGGCAATTGCTGAGGCCGTTGAGCTCCCAAAAAGTCTGTCCTTTCTGTTAAACTCCCAGGGTGGTTGGAAGGGCAAAGTTACGTAGAGGCTGGGTCAGGCAAGTCAATGCTCTGGCTCTCCTTGTGTGCTCAAAAGCAGCAGCCCCCACTGGGATCAGAAAGTGGTTCTCTGGCCCCAGGGGTAATGTTCCAGAAAGGAGTGCAGATGCCTCTGCTGCACAGAAAAGCCTGTAAAGGGAGCTGGGGGTAGCAGATAATAGTAAACCCTACCCAGCGCCAATACACTTGGCAAGGAAGGTCTTGCATCCACAGTGATCCACTAACAGCAACTAACTAGTTTCTAGGCAGTCTGCACTCAAAACTTAAGATTGCCCCAGGTCATATACCTTCCCCAAGCACACAACACCCCTGGCTTACAGGCCATGCCCCTTGTGGTCTGCTACAAAGCAAGGGCACCTAGCTCCTGCATCTGTGGCTACAGCACACTTCCTACTTGTTCCTCAGTTCTGCCCAAAGCGTTTTGTCCTTACTCATAACACAAATTTCATTTGGGAGGTTCTCTCTGCCTGGGACCACTTCCTGAGTTACCTGTAAAATTTTCACAAGGTCCCCTGTGAGGTGGAATCATGAATGGCTTCCCTCAATCCCTTCTGGATACTAGAAATGCACACAAAGCGTGTCCCAATGCCACATTTTTTTTTTTTTCCATATACTCCCCACTGCTCTCTAAGTTAGCTCCAATGCTGGATCAGAGTAAGGACTTCCCCCATGACCTGAATTTCTAGGTTCCCTGTTGGTAGTGTATACTCTGGAGGCAGTTTGTCCTCCTCTCACATTCTGAAGACTTACAGTTTTCCACCTGGCTCATGGTGTAGGCTCCAACCCAACACTTCTTTCAAAGAATCTGTGGTTTCTTTTAGTTTTCCTGTTAACTTCCTGCATTATTTCTTGGAAGAAAGTTCACAATATGAATCTCTACAAACTATTTTGTCTTTCCAACTGGGCGATGCATGCTAATAATGCCTCCCATCTACCATCTTGGCCATGAAGAAGTGACACTATTTCTTGATACTTTTGTTTAAAATATTTGTTAATATACTGAAGATGCAAAACTCCTTGTGGTTTTTTGAGAATTCTGTATATATGGTATATTTATTTTAAATATATTTAAAAAGCATCTATTGGATAAAGGTAATTCCATGTTGGAGATTATTATTAAGCCAAAATCATTATTTGTGCACTGAATTTTCCAGATTATTTCTGCAAATTCACTTTTTCACTTGCAATGGTATGTGTGTATTTAACGTAACTCCCCAGTTAACCCATCACTGTAAAGTATAAATTAGTATAGAATCTCTATTTATTAGAGAGAAAAAGCCAAAACTGCTGGCCAAACACAACTTATAAATTAAATTTCTATTGCGCTTAGTTTTTTGGTGGTGTCTACACAAATATTTTAAAAGCATTCTGTTAGGTTGCAATTTGATAATAAAAGTAATAATAAAAGCTGTACTCAAGAATCTGTCTTTTTCCATTCATTTGATTATGGACACCTAGTTTGCTCCCATATTGTAGCTATTGGAAACAATCTGGCAGTAAACAAGGGTGTGCAGATAGCTGTTTAACTTACCGACTTCAAATTATTTGGATATATACCCAAAAGTGGGTTTGCTGAATCATATGGTAATTCTATATTTAGTTTTCTGATGAGGTTTTATACATTTTCTTAATAGCTATGTTAATTTACATTCCCACCAACAATGCCAAGGGTTCTCTTTTCCCCATACCCTTGCGAACACTTGCTATCTTTTGTCTTTCTGACAATAGCCCTTCTAAAAATTTTGAGGTTATATCTTGTTGTGGGATACATACTCAGTGGAATATTACTCATCCTTAAAGAAGGAGGGAAATCCTGTCATTTGCAACAATGTAGATAAACCTAAGGAACATTATACTAAAAGAAAGAAGCTGGGCACAGAATCCCAAATACTGCATCATCTGACTTATATGTGGAATCTAAAATAGTTGAACTCATGGAAGTAGACAGTGAAATGCAGAGATTGGGGGAGGGGAGTGAATGGGGAAAAGGGAGATGTTCGTCAAAGGTTACATAATAATAATTGTATTATTTATACATTCTTATGTATAGATAATTTTCAGTGACCTATTGCACAGAATGGTGTCCATAATTAATAATGCATCGTATATTTCAACACTGTTAAAATAATAGATTTTAAATGTTTTTACCACAAAAAATGATAAGTATATGAGGTGATGGATTTTAACCTGATTTAATCATTCCACATTGTAAATATATATCAAAAATCACATTGTATCCCATAAATATATACAACCATTATTTGTTAATTATGAATTGGAAAAATAATAAAAATAATGTCTTTCACAGGAATTAGTATTTAAACATATACATTGATAAGTATAATAGTGATAGAGTTTGTTTAAATTTGTACTAAGAGATTAAAAAGTTGAGTTTAACAAAAAATATTAAGAACATATTTTGTATATGTTTTGGTTTTCTTAATTTCTTTCAAGACTATTATCTTAATAAAAAGATTTGTACTAATGTCATACATTTGTAACAATCAAAAGTTAATCTCTATACAAAAAAAACATAAAGTAGCAGAAAAACAGAGCAGCAAAATTATTTCCACATCTAAGCTAAAATACAATATGAATATGTTTAGTTTTAGTTTAACAAGTATAAATTGTAAGTGATTATTATTGGATTGAGTTTCTTTAGAAAGATTATGAAAGATGCTCTGTAGGAAATAAAAATGGCATTAGCTTTGCCCAAATTCTCAGGTTGTAATGGCTCTATCCAGGGCTCAGTTATTCTCATTTGAATGGTGGCCAAACTCTGCTGGGGCTCACCTTCCCCTCAGTAGCAAAGACTATTGCCTGTGAACATCTGTAAATCATTTATTTATTTAATAAGTACCTGTTGGATAGCTATAATATGTGTGCCAGGTCCTATTTTAGACACCAGAGAAATGATAGTGAACAAGACAGCCAGACTTTTTTCCATCAAGACTGCCAAAAATTCAGTGGTGGAATAAATCAATTCATCAGAAAATCACAGTAATATTTTATTCTGATCAATCAAGAAAAGCATAGTATTCTGGAATGAGTGTCTTATCAAGTCTACAGGGGTCAAGGAATATTCTTTAGAAAAATAGTGTAAACTGAGTTTGTTTAGCAAACATGAATTAGGTAATATTTGTAGTAGGGAGAGGGTATTTCAAGGTAAATATGCAGTTTGGGAGAGGTCAAATTGCTTGTCTTTTAGCCTCAGTTTTATTATCTGCAAAATTGGCATACACATATCAATTCTGCATAATTGCTGTAAAGTTCAAATAGATGAAATACGTGAAAATGCTGTGAAAACTATAAATGGTTAAGTGATATAAGGGGTTATTTTTGCTCTCTCAAATGCTTTCTTTCCTTTTATCTTTTCTTGATATTTACCAATCAATGTTTTCATTCCTTTAGATACTCTTTGCTGGATGACAACTTGTCAATCTGAAAAATAATTCTATATTAGTGTGTTAATTGATGGTGATAAATTAATTTCCCTCTTGGGATATTTTATCAGGAGTCTCTTGAAGCACTCCCTTAGTCTAAAGGAGTAACTGATGGTGAGAATTACAGCCATGGTGTCAGGCTAATGAAAATGATAGTTTTTTTTTTTTCTGTGGAAAGTTGGACTATTTACAGTTCCTGAGCTCTACTAGGTAGGGGACCACCTATTCAGCCCACATATATAACCAGTCTGGGGAATACCAAACCACATTTGTTTCAGTCATCATCTCATTTGATATCCCTTGCAAGACAGGGTCGGAGTTACAGCTAGTAAATGATAGAATATAAAAATAGAACCCAAGTCTTCCGACTTCAAGCAGTGTTCTCTCTACTGTAAGAGTGGCCTTAACCATGTTTACTCCTGTGTTCAAATAAAATCATTTACACAAGCCCAAGATAAAAAACAGGCACAAGCAGAGTTGTTTGCCTGGAAAAGGATTTGTGGTCTCAGAGACCTAACTTCTCATCATTTTCTACCTGCCCTCTTTCACAGCCTTAAGGGTCCACTTAAGGACCTCATACCATGCTTTTACAACAACTGCACAACATCATGGTGTTGTATAACTCACTTAATATTTCTCCAGTGTCGTCATCTCTTGACAGCGGACTTCTATCTCTTAGGACTAAACACATTCCATGAAGTAGCTGATTGATACCATGTTTCTAAGCTACCAGGAGAAACTCCAGGGAGGCATAAGGACATTTTTGCTTGTTTATTCACCCCCAAAGTAATAAACTAAACTATTCAACAAATATATATTGAGAACCTACTATAATTTCGACATTCTTGGCACCAAGGACACACCACTGAACAAAATAGTTAAAAATCTCTGACTTCACAGGTATTATATTTTATGCCTTTTTTTAATAGCATGGACATTGGAGTCAAATTGTGTATGTTTTAACCCCAATTCCATCACTTAATATTTGCATGGCCTTGTTCAAGTTACCTAATCTACTTACGACCATTTTCATTATCTGCAAAATAACTATATTGATAATGCCTACTTCCCACAATAATCGTGAAAATTAAACAGTTAATATTTGTAAAATACAGCACATAATGAGCAATATATATGTTTGTTAAATTGAAAATAGGCAATAAACAAAGAAATAAACCTATAGAACAACAGATTATGATAAATGCTATGAAGAAAACTAAGACATGAAAAACATACATGTTGTTGTGGTGTTCTAGGAACCAGGGAGGGGGTTATCGCTGCTGGAACAGAGTGAGGAAGAAGGGAAGGCAGTAGGAGTCATTAATACCATTTTAAATTTCTGTTCAAAGTGGATTGTTCTCTAGTAATAGATACATACTCTTTTAGGAAGCAGCATACTTCAATGGCAAACCATGGAAGTTGTAGGCTGCCAGGATGCTGCTAACACCTGTTAAGTACCTACAAATAGAAAGTACCCTGAAGAGAGAGAAGATAGTGTTTCTATTTAACAGAAGAATATAAAGTGACTTTCTGACTCGGGATAGGGCAGGAGATGGAGGAAACACACACTATTACTTTTGTGTGTCTTCAATTTCTCCCTTCTAATGTAAGGGTCTGCTTCAGTTGATGCTATAAAACAAAGAGTTCTAAAAATAATTTGTTCTGTCCAAATAATCCATGGTTGGAATTGGGGGTGCTCTTCTTCTCAAATAGATCTGAGCTAAATTTCAGAGCTGTGTTTAACCAGAGATGAGAAATATTTGACTCTAAAAGAAGCCTCAGAATCAGTTAGTAAAATCATATTCATCTTTTATAACAGAAACTTTCTACCTATCAAAGAACAATTCCTCATTTCGCCCTTTTTCCAGCCTCTGGTAAACACCATTCTACTCTCTGCTTCTATGAGTTTGATTATTTTAGATACTTCACATAAGTGGAATCATGCAGTATTTGTCCTTCTGCGGCTGGCTTATTTAACTTAGTATAACGTCCTCTAGTTTGATTAATGGTATTACAAATGGCAGGATTTCCTTCTTTTTAACGTTAACTAATACTACATTGTGTGTATGTGCATAGCACATTTTATTTCTGTAGTCATCTGTAGGTGGACATTTGGGTTGTTTACACATCTTGATTATTGGAAATGATGCTGCAATAAACATAAAGTTTTAGATGTCTCTTTGATATCCTCATTTTAATTATTTTGGATATATACCAGAAATGGGATTTCTGGATCATATGGTTCTTCTATTTTTAATGTTTTGAGAATCCTCCATGCTGTTTTCCACAGTTGTTTCACTATGTTACATAAACAACAAGGCATTGTACACTTTAAAATATGTTTAGAAGATAGATCTCATGTTTAGTGTTCTAAAAAAAAAAAAGACAAGGGCAATTTTAGAGGTGACAGATGTCTTTAGTACCTTGGTTGTGGTGGTGGTATCTTGGGTGTGTGTGTATGTCCGTACTCATCAAGATGTATACATAAAATGTGTACAATTTTGGCATATATTTCAATAAAGCTAAAAAGAAAGACACACAAAATAATTATAGAAGGAAATATTATAATATGATAAAAGGCTAAAACCCGAGTTAGATTAAACTGTGAGTGAAATATTAGAGATCAGTAACAAAGGTGACATCTTGCATATAAGTGGGCATTTATTTAAATGCATGCACTGACTAGCTTCTCTTTAAATTTAGTTGTTTTAAAATTCTGATTAAGTTCAGCGATATTAAAAACAAGGCCTCTTGAGTTTATGTTTACCTATCTGTCTATCAAGGTATAGGTATCAAAGAAACATTTCTATAATTTTGAGTCTAATGTGTGAAATGATAATTGAATATTCATGCCACACATATTTGCCAAGCATCTTCCATGATCTAGACAGAGTTCTAGGTGCTGGGGTTGTGGTAGTGAAGAAAGCAAGCCAGAAGCCTGCTCTCATGGAGCTTAAATCTACTGTGGGTGGTAGATTTTAAATAATCTGAAAAAGACATATACATTAAGATAATTTATATGACTACCTTACTGCCACACAAAAATTCTTTATAGTAATCCACATTTACCAAAAATCAAGTAATAAGGAAAATAACTGGGATCATGAATGAATTTACAAACTCAAGATTTAAAATGATAATATAAGTGTCACAAGTTCCAAAAACACTATTGATTGACCCAGACACCAATAGGCAAACTCTTATTGTCCTCTAAGGATATCTATTGACCCAGACACCAACAGGCAAACCCTTATTGTCCTCTAAGGATATCTAAAGTTGTTTTTTGTTGACGGTAATGATCCCTTAGGGCTGTTTTTGGTTTCTGCAGTCTATCTTGGTAAGCAAAGATTCAAAGACTCCAGAGGAAAGAAAAACAGTGGAGGAGTCTAATGGCATCAAGGACACGGGGGCTTCTACAGAACACTTCTGGCAACTATGCATGTATCAGGCATTGTCACTTAAACCATTCATGTGTTTGACTAGTTGAATACAATGTGTTTTGTTAAACCCTTCTCCCACCTCATTTTGAAAGCCATTTGTTATAATTCAAAGAACAGGTTCATTTTTGTGGCATACTTCAAAATCAGATTTTGACAGAATTTTTTGAAGCTGAGGAAGACTCACAAACTCTTTTATAAGATTTCTGAAAGTTCCTTTTGATAAAACTACCATGTCACAATTTGCCAAGAGAAAGTAGATATAAAACAGAAAAGCTTGGTGACAGTGACATGAGTCACGAGCTTGGTGAAATATCACACCTAGAAGACAATGTCTTATGGAAATTATTAACACAATGCTCGGAACAGCTTTCATAGAGCTCTACCTCTTAGCTGTCCAGATCCTATTATACTCATGCTATGCTGCATGTATAATTAGGTTCACGAGTCAATCCAGTTAATGTGGTCATCTCAGTGGAAGGAGAAAAAAAATACAGAATTACAACATCTATGTAAGTGATAGTTTCATTAACAGGGTATTAAAAAGAAACTAAACCTTTACCTATTGAAAAATACTATCCCTCCTCACTGTTATAAAATCAGTGTTGCAATGGATTATGCAAATAAAAGCAATTCTGTCCTCGAAACATAGTTTTGTAAATGTCAAGTAATTGATAGAATCACAACACAAGAAATTTGACATTGCTGCAACATCCAAACATGGACTTACATTTTGTATATTTTTTATTTAATGTAACTTTTATAGTATTTTATTTGTAAAAAAGTATACATTTATGACAAGGCGGATATTTTAAAAACATTCTTCCTCACTGCCTGTACCCATAATCAAAATGTTATGGAATATGTTTTTAAATGAAAAAAGTTCATGTATCCATGCGGGGAAATTTCAATACCCTTCAAACATTTCTTATACACCTATTATGTGCCTAGTATTGTGTTCAGCATTGGAGATATGGAAATGAATATACACAATATTTCCCCACAAGGGGAAATACAGACAAGCAGCATTGTAGGCTTCATCTGGTATCTTGCTAAAAATACTCAATTTTGGATCCAAGTACAGACCCATTTTAACACATTTTTAACAAGATCCCTAGGTGATTAATGTGCACATTAAAGTTTGAGATGCATTAGGGCTGGGCATGGTGGCTCATGCCTGTAATCTCAGCACTTGGAGAGGCTAAGTCAAGCAGAGGACTTGAGTCTGAAAGTTTGAGACCAGCCTGGGCAACATGGCGAAACCTGGTCTCTACAACAACAACAACAAAAGTTAGCTGGGCACGGTGGCATGTGCCTCTAGTTCCAGCTACTCAGGAGGTTGAGGTGGGAAGATTGATTGAGCTCAGGAGGTTGAGACTGAAGTGAGCCATGATCATGCCACTGCACTCCAGCCTGGGCAACAAAGGGAGACCTAGGTCTCAAAAACTTAAATGAAAAAATAAAGTTTGAGAAGCACTGATTAAATGAATTCTATCGGGGCTACTCAGTGGATGTCTAGAGACTGGTGATGGTCTGTCAATTGGTACAAGGCAAGACAAAAATGGAAATAAAGAACAAGTCATTTAAAAATGTTTATGGCAACTTGAGACATTGCTGCAATGTGATCACCAATGTGATCACCAAAGGTGATCAGTGGGGCTGCATTTTGTATATGTTTGCTTTTTAAATTGTACCTTTCTATTAACTCACTTTTATTGTATTTTACAAAAGTACACTTTTGTAACAGATTATATATATTTTAAAAAGAACCTTCATCGTAAGTAGTTTGAGTAGCACTACATTAGGTCATTTGATCATCCAATGTCTGAGGCATGTAAAAATCTTAATTTTTCAGAAATTGTCTTAAAACTAGCTGCAATTGATCTTCAGAAATATTATTTTATATGTTTTATTGACTTAAGAGAAACAGGCTTTCCATAAATAAATTTGTGAGAAACTCTTGCTGAAATACTGTGGAAGATGCAGATGTCAACCAAAGATTTTTATAATAATTACAATTTTGAGAAACAATATCATAACTACAAAGTAAAAATGGAAATTATTTTTCTTGTGAGTGGAAAGGATCTATTATCAAGGTTCCATCAGGGTAGTTTCCTGTTCCTGCTAAGTGAAGAGGACTTAAGAGAGTTCTAAAAGATGAGAGTTAAAACTTAACAGTGAGTCATTTCAGTATTAGGCTATGGAAGGGAAAACCCAATTATTCTTTGAATGTCTGGTAGAATTCTGCTGTGAATCTATCCAGTCCTGGAAGTTGTTTTGTTGATAATTTTTAAATTACCATTTCAATCTCACTGCTTGTTGTTGATCTGTTCAGGGTATCTAATTCTTCCAAACTTAAGCTAGGAGAGTTGTATTTTTCTAAGAATTTGGTCATCTTTTCTACGTTTTTTAGTTTATGTGTGTAAAGGTGTTCATAGTAGCCTTGAAGGATCTCTTGTATTTCAGTGTTTTCTGTTGTAATATCTCTTGTTTCTTTTCTGAGTGAGATTATTTGGATTTCCTCTCTTCTTTTCTGTTTGCTTAATCTTGCTAATGGTATATCAATTTTATTTATCTTTTCAAATAACTAGCTTTTTGTTTCATTTATCTTTTGTATTTTTTTGTTGTTATTTGTTTGTTTTTGCTTGTTTGTTTCTATTGCATTTAGCTCTGCTCTGATCTTGGTTACTTCCTTTCTTCGACTGAGTTTGGGTTTGGTTTGTTCTTGTTTCTCTAGTTCCCTGAGGTGTAACCTTAGACTGTCAGTTTGTGCTTTTCCAGTATTTTTGATACAGGCGTTTAGGGCTATGAACTTTCCTCTTAGCACTACCTTTACCGTATCCCAGAAGTTTTGATAGGTTGTGTCATCTTTGTTGTTCAGTTCGAAGATTTTTTTACTTTTCATCTTGATTTTGTTTTTGACCCAATGGTCATTCAGGAGCAGGTTATTTAATTTCAATGTCTTTGCATGGTTTTGAAGGTTCCTTTTAGAGTTGATTTCAAGTTTTATTTCACTGTGGTCTGAGAGAGTGCTTGATATAATTTCAATTTTCTTAAATTTATTGAGGCTTGTTTTATGGCCTATTATATGGTCTATCTTGGGGAAATTTCCATGCACTGTTGAATAGAATGTGTATTCTGCAGTTGTTGGAAGAAATGTTCTGTATATTTCTGTTAATTCCACTTGTTCCAAGGTATAGTTCCATTGTTTCTTTGTTGACTTTCTGTGTTGATGGCCTGTCAAATGCTGTCTGTGGAGTATTGAAGTCCCCCACTATTATTGTGTTGCTGTCTATCTCATTTATCAGGTCAATTAGTAATTGTTTTATAAATTTGGAATCTCCTGTGTTAGGTGCATATATGTTTAGAATTGTGATATTTTCCTGTTGGACAAAGCCTTTTACCATTATATAATGTCCCTCTTTGTCTATTTTAACAGCTGTTGCTTTAAAGTTTGTTTTGTCTAATATAAGAATAGGTACCCCTGCTCACTTTTGGTGTCCTTTAGCAGGAAATGTCTTTTTCCACTACTTTACTTAAGTTTATGTGAGTCCTTATGTGTTTGGTGAGTCTCCTGAAGGCAGCAGGCAGTTGGTTGTTGAGTTCTTATCCATTCTGCAGTTCTGTATCTTTTAAGTGGAGCATTTATGACTTTTACATTCAATGTTTGTATTAAAATGTGTGTTCATCATGCTCTTTGTTGTGTGCGTACTTTATTTTTTTTGGTTTGTTTTTGCTTTGCTTTTAACTTGTATTTTTGTTTTATAAGTCTTGTATGATTTATGCTTTAAATAGGTTCTGTTTTGATGTATCCAGGATTTGTTTTAAGATTTAGAGCTCATTTTAGAAGTGGCTTAGTAATCGTGAATTCTCTCAGCACTTGTTTGTCTGAAAAAGTTTGTATATTCCTTTCGTACATGTTGCTTAGTTTCGCTGGATACAAAATTCTTGGCTGATAATTGTTTTGTTTGAGGAGGCTGAAGATAGGGCCTCAATCCCTTCTAGCTTGTGGAATTTCTGCCGAGAAATCTGCTGTTAACATGATAAGTTTTCTTTAATAGTTTGCCTGGTGCTTCTGTTTCACAGCTCTTAAGAATCTTTCCTTTGTCTTAACTTTGAATAACCTGATGACAGTGTGCCTAGACAAACATCTTTTTGCTATGAATTTTCCATGTGTTCTTTGTGTTTCTTGTATTTGAATGTTTAGGTCTCTAGAAAGACTGGGAAAGTTTTTCTTGATTATTCCCCCTAATATGTTTTCCAAGCTTTTGGAATTCTCTTCTTTTTCATAAACATTGATTATTCTTAGGTTTGGTCATTTAACATAATCCCAGACATCTTAGAGGCATTGTTCATATTTTCTTATTATTAGTTCTTTGTCTTTGGTGGATTGGGTTAATTAGAAGACCTTGTCTTCAAGCTCTGAATTTCTTTCTTCTAGTTGTTCAATTCTACTGCAAAGACTTTCCAGAGCATTTCACGTTTTTAAAAGTGTGTCCAAAGTTTCCTGAATTTTTCATTGTTTATTCTTTAAGGTATCTATTTCCTTGAATATTTCTCCCTTCACTTCTTGTATCAGTTTTTGGATTTACTTGCACTGGGGCTTGCCTTTCTGTGGTCCCTCCTTGATTTGCTTAATAACTAACTTCCTGAATACATTTTCAGGTAAATCAGGTATTTCTTCTTGATTTTGATCCATTGCTGGTGAACTAGTGTGATTTGGGGGGGGTGTTGAAGAGCCTTGTTTTTTAATATTACCAGGGTTCTTTTTCTGACTCCTTCTTATTTGGGTAGGCTTTATCAGAAGAAAGGTATAGGGCTGAAGTCTATTGATCAGATTCTTTTGTCCCATGGGAGTGCTCACTTGATGTAGTTCTCCCCCACTTTTCCTATGGATGTGGCTTCCTATGTGCTGAACTTCAGTGATTGTTGTGTCTCTTCTGGGTCTAGCCACACAGCAAGTCTACCTGGCTCCAGGCTGGTATTGGGGGTTGTCTGCACAGAGTCCTGTGATGTGAACCATCTATGGGTCTCTCAGCCTTGGATACCAGCACATGTTCTGGTGGCAGTTGGGGGGTGGGGTGTGTGCAATGAACTCTTTGAGGGTTCTTAGCTTTGGTGGTTTAAGGCTCTACTTTTGTCCTGGTTGGCCTCCTGCCAGGAGGTGGCACTTTTCAGAGAGCATCAGCTGTGGTAGCATGGGGAGGAACTGGTGGTGGGCAGGGCCCTAGAACTCCCAAGGTTATATGCCCTTCGTCTTCCGCTACCAGGGTGAGTAGGGAAGGACCATCAGTTGGGGTTGGGGCTAGGTGTGGGGGGAGCTCAGACTCTCCTTGGGCGAGTCTTGCTGCAGCTGCTGTGGGGATGGGGGGAAGATTCCCAGGTGACTGGAATTGTGTACCTAGGAGAATTATGGTTGCCTCTGCTGAGTCATGCAGGTTGTCAGGGAAGTGGGGAAATGCCGGCAGTCACAGGCCTCACCCAGCTCCAACAAAAATGGGATCTCGTCTCATTCCCACTGGGTCACCTCCGACAGCCCTGAATCCATCTCCAAGCGGAGAGTGAGACAGGCTTAAAAACCTGCCCCAAGATACCCTGCGGTTGTTGGATCAAATGTTCTGTATATTTCTGTTAATTCTACTTGTTCCAAGGTATAGTTTAAATCCATTGTTTCTTTGTTGACTTTCTTTGTTGACCTCCCAGCTGCTAAAGAAAAGGGCTTGGTTTTTCCCCCACCTGTGTAACCTGCACACCACATTTGGACTACCCTCAAGTTCTGGTCAGGAGGCTTCTCACCTCATTCAAATTGTTACAAAGTTCAGCTAGATATTTCTATGCCCTGGGTGTTTACAGTCAGCATTTAGCAAAGACAACGAGGCATATGTTCTTCATTTCAGTGTGGCAATACAACAAACATCACCCATTCAAAAGTCAACACTCACACGAGGAAACAAAGCAGACGAGTTAGAACCAACAAAACAGCAGGCAACAAAAACAAACTTGCAAACTCTTCAAATATTTAAATTAGAAAGGAGCCAAGATGGCTGACTAGACATAGCCGAGAGAAACATCTTCCACCAAGACACCAGGAAATCAAGACGACTGGTACAATCCGAGCACATCTTTGGATGGAAGGCAATGCGAGTGGATGAGAGGAGGACATAGATGCTGGAATGATGTGGGAGAAGTCTGAGAAGCCTGCATGGAGCTCTCAAACATCAGGATATGTCCTGTGCCCTAGTTATTTCTGGGGAAGGGATGACTTGACCAGGCAAGGAGTGGTCTGCTCTCACCGTGGACCTCTGGAATCTTAGCAGTAAGAGACTCTGCAATCCCCACAAAAACTTGACATTGCAAAGACCGATGCTAAAAGAGGTGGCAGGGCAGCCCTACAGCCTCTGTGAAACTCAGAGTGCTTAGTGTGTGAACAGTCACGATGGAGCATGGACATGGATACCTATCCTTCAAGGTTCTCCATGCTCCCCTAAGAGACTTTGGCCTTGGAGTTACTGCTTGATTTGGATAAAGCAGGGTGGTCTTGCCAGTGAGACAGAGCCAGTCTGATCTGTAACCCCCACTGTCTGCTTGCATTCTTTGGGGCCCCAGCCAGGCTGTGCCCACCTGCAGCAAAGCCCCAGATGCCCAACCAAAGTACTTCTATGCAGCCTTCATCATAGCTTCTTCATCAACAAACTGCCTGACTGTAGCAGTTCTAGAAGTTCATTCATCACCGACGCTCACTAGCACAACTGCAGGCTCCCCATGCAGCTCTGACGGTACAAACATATCCATGTCTTCCATCCCCACTACCACCACTTTGCTGGCATGCTTGCATGAGCAGACTTCAGCTTACCTCCTCCACCAGTGTAACTATACTCATGAAGACTACTGTACCATCATTGATGGCAGGCGTACACCATGACACCCCTGTCCTCTAGTGCATGGGTCCCTCCCATGTCACCATTGACAGTACACATGCACACAGGGACATGAATAAACCTACCGAGACCATGTTGCGCTGCTGCCTGTGCAAACATGCATATACATCAGTAAATCCACCACTACCAGTGCGCCATTCTCACTCCTGCCACCACTACATGTATAAGCACAGTTGTCAACAACCCTAATCTTGCCAAGACACACCCATGATGCATTACCACTGCCACTTGTGAGAGGGCATACAGCATTGCTGCCACCTAACTCCCACCAGTTCCCTGACCTAGCTGGTGCACATGCACCCTCTGGCACTGCTGTAGCTGGTGGCATGCATGAGTGACAATGAATGACCCTTCCATTGCCCTAATGAAGGTCTTGGGCCAGCATCACCAATCAGACTAGGAATAGAATAGGAACACGCTGGCTCCTCCAGTGAAGTAGGTTTCTGAACTTAAGGGGAAAAGAACAAAACTGGGGACATGATAGCAGCCCCCCAGAGTTAAAACACACAGCACAAGAGTGCTGAACACAGCTTTGGCCCGTTAAAATCTTCCAGAAATTAAGCCAATTGACTTAATGAATTTTAAATCGAATCAAACCCCCAAGGGCATCAAAGACGGTAACAGCTAAAGAATAACAACTTCAAAGATTAAAGGATCATCAACTCACAAAAATGAAAAAGAACCAGTGCAAGTAATCTGGCAACTCAAAAAGCCAGAATATCTTCTTACCTCCAAATGACCACACCAGTTCCTCAGCAATGGTTTTTAACTAGGTTTAAATTGCTGAAGTGACAAGCATAGAATTCAGATTACGAATAGGAATGAAGACAATCAAGATTCAAAAAAAAGTTAAAACACGATATAAGGAAACTAAGGAATATAATAAAATAATACAGAAGCTAAAAGATAAAATGGCCATTTCAAGCAAGAATCAAACTCATCTGATAGAGCTTAAAAATTCGCTTCACAAATTTCATAATAGAATAACAAGTATTAGTAGAGTAGAATAAGATCAGAAAAGAATCTCAGAGTTTGAAAACTAGTTATCCAAATTAAAGCAGTCAGACAAAAATAAATAAAAAAGAATAAAAAAGAATGAACAAAACCTCTTAAAAATGTGGGATTATATAAAGAGACCAAATTTATGACTCATTGGCATCCCTGAAAGAGAGGGAAAGAAAATAAGCAACTTGAAAAATATATTTGAAGTTATAATCTATGAAAATTTGCACAACCTCAATGGAGAGGCCATCATTCAAATTAAGAAAATGCAGAGAACTCCTTTGAGATCCCGTAGAAGGTGACCATCCCAAGACACATAGTCATCAGATTCTGTAAGGTTGAAATGAAAGACAAAAGTTAAAGACAGCTGGAGAGGAGGGGCAGGTCACTTACAAAAGGAACCCCATTAGGATAACAGGGGACCGTTCAGCAGAAACCCTACAGGCCTGAACAGATTGGGGATCTATATTCAGGATTCTCAAAGAAAATCAATTCCAATCATGACTTTACTATCCAGAATAACAAAGCTTCATAAATGAAGGACAAACATGATCCTTTTCAGATAAGCAAATGCTGAGGGAGTCTGTTATCTCCAGACATGTCTTGTAAGAGGTCCCTAAGGGAGTGCTAAATATGAAAATGAAAGACCATTACCAGTCACCACAAAGACACACTTAAGTACATAGACCATATAAACTATAAAGCAGTTACACAATCAAGTCTGCATAATAACAGGTAACAACATGATGACAGGACCAAATCCACACACATCATTATTAACATTTAATGTAAATAGAATAAATACCCCAACTTAAAAGGCACAGAGTGCCATGTTAGATAGAAATGCAAGACCCCACTAAATGCTGTCTTCAGGAGACTCATCTGACATGCAATGACACCCATAGACTAAAAGTAAAGAGATAAAGAAAAATGTATCATGCAAATGGAAAACCGAAAAAAGTAGAAATTGTTATTTAATTTCAGACAAAACAGACTTTATATTGATATTGATCAAAAAGACAAGTAAGGACATTACATAATGGTAAATGGTTCATTTCAACAAGAAGACCTAAGTATCTGAGGTATAATGCATCCAACACAGGAGGACTCAGACTCATATAACTGGTTATTAGAAACCTAAAATGATGCTGGTGACTTTTGCACATTGGTTTTGTATCCTGAGACTTTGCTGGAGTTGCTTATCAGCTTAACGAGATTTTGGGCTCAGACGATGGGGCTTTCTAAATATACAATCATGTCATCTGCTAACAGGGATAATTTGACTTCCTCTTTTCCTAATTGAATACCCTTCATTTCTTTCTCTTCCCTGATTGCCCTGGCCGGAACTTCCAACATTGTTGAATAAGAGTGGTGAGAGAGGGCATCCCTGTCTTGTGCCAGTTTTCAAAGGGAATGCTTCCAATTTTTGCCCATTCAGTATGATATTGGCTGTGGGGTTGTAATAAATAGCTCTTATTATTTTGATATGTTCCATCAATACCGAATTTATTGAGAGTTTTTATCATGAAGGGCTGTTGAATTTTGTCAAAGGCCTTTTCTGCATCTATTGAGATAATCATGTGGTTTTTGTCTTTGGTTCTGTTTATATGCTGGATTACGTTTATTGATTTGCATATGTTGAACCAGCCTCGCATCCCAGGAATGAAGCTCACTAACAGACAAACAGAGAGTCAAATAATCAGTGAACATCTATTCACAATTGCTTCAAAGAGAATAAAATACCTAGGAATCCAACTTTCAAGGGATGTGAAGGACCTCTTCAAGGATAACTACAAACCACTGCTCAATGAAATAAAAGAGAGCACAAGCAAGTGAAAGAACATTCCATGCTCATGGATAGGAAGATTCAATATCATGAAAATGACCATACTGTCCAAGGTAATTTATAGATTCAATGAAATCCCCATTAAGCTACCAAGGACTTTCTTCACAGAATTGGAAAAAAACTACTTTAAAGTTCTCATGGAACCAAAAAAGAGCTCACATTGCCAAGACAGTCCTAAGTCAAAAGGACAAAGCTGGAGGCAGCACGCTACCTGACTTAAAACTATACTACAAAGCTACAGTAACCAAAACAGCATGGTCCTGGTACCAAAACAGAGATATAGACCAATGGAACAGAACAGAGTCCTCAGAAATAATACCACACATCTACAGGCATCTGATCTTTGACAAACCTGAGAAAAACAAGAAATGGGGAAAGGATTCCCTATTTAATAAATGGTGCTGGGAAAACTGGCTAGCCATAAGTAGAAAGCTGAAACTGGATCCCTTCCTTACACCTTATACAAAAATTAATTCAAGATGGATTAGAGACTTAAATGTTAGACCTAAAACCATGAAAACCCTAGAGGAAAACCCAGGCAATATCATTCAGGACATAGGCATGGGCAAGGACTTCATGTCTAAAACACCGAAAGCAATGGCAACAAAAGTCAAAATTGACAAATGGGGTCTAATTAAACTAAAGAGCTTCTGCCCAGAAAAAAAGAAACTACCATTCGAGTGAACAGGCCACCTACAGAATGGGAGAAAGTTTTTGCAATCTACCCATCTGACAAAGGGCTAATATCCAGAACCATGCACATGTATGTTTACTGTGGCACTATTGCCAATAGCAAAGACTTGGAACCAACCCAGATGTCCATCAATGATAGACTGGATTAAGAAAATGTGGCACATATACATCATGGAATACTATGCAGCCATAAAAAAGGATGAGTTCATGTCCATTGTAGGGACATGGATGCAGCTGGAAACCATCATTCTCAGGAAACTGTAGCAAGAACAGAAAACCAAACATCGCATGTTCTCACTCATAGGTGGGAATTGAACAATGAGAGCACTTGGACACAGGAAGGGGATCATCACACACCGGGGCCTGTCCTGGGGTGGGGGAAGGTGGGAAGGATAGCATTAGGAGATATACCTAATGTAGATGACAAGTTAATGGGTGCAGCACACCAAGATGGCACATGTATACATATGTAACAAACCTGAACGTTGTGCACATGTACCCTAGAACTTAAAGTATATATATATATTAAAAAAAGAAACCTAAAAGAAGACTTAGGTAATCACACAAAAATGGTGGGAAACTTCAATACCCCACTGACAGTATTAGGCAGATCATCAAGTCAGAAAACTCCCAAAGATATTCAGAACCTGAACTCTATGTTCAACAAATGGGTCTAACAGATATCTACAGAACACTCCACCCAAACCCAACAGAACATTCATTCTTCTCATCACCACATGGCACAGTGTTGACAATCAACCACACATTCAACCGTAAAACAGTTCTCAGCAAATTCAAGAAACTGAAATCATACCAACCACACTGTCAGACCACAGTGAAACCAAAAGAGAAATCAACACTAAGAAGATGGCTCAAAACTGTAGAATCACATGGAAACAAAACAACATGCTCCAGAATAAATTTGGCTAAATGATAAAATTAAGGCAGAAATCAAATTCTTTGAGACTAATGAAAATAAACATACAAAAGAGCAGAATATCTGGGATCCACAAAGCAGTATTATAGGAAAAATTTATAGTGCTAAATGTTCACATGAAAAAGTTACAAAGATCTCAAGTTAACAACCTAACATAAAAACTACAAGAAGTAGAAAATAAAGAGCAAACCAAATGCAAGGCTAGCAAATACAGTAGATAACCAAAATTAGAGAAGAAGTGAATGAAACTGAAACACAAAAAAATAACAAAACAGATAAACAAATCCAGTGGTGGTTATTTGAAAGAATAAATAATATTGATAAACTTCTAGCTACACTAATGAAAAAAAGGTTTAAATAAACACAAGCAGTAATGACAAAGGGGACATTATCACTGACCCCGCAAAAACACAGAAAACCCTCAAAGACTACTACAAACACCTTTATGCACGCAACATAGAAAACAGAAGATATAGATAAATTCCTGGAAACATACATCATCTCCACACAAAACCAAAAAGAAATTGAATCCCTGAAAATACCAATAAGGTATCCTGAAATAGAATCACTAGTAAAAATCCTACCAACTAGAAGCAGCCCAGGAACGACGAATTCATAGCCAAATTCTATCAGATGTATAAAGAAAAACTGGTACCACTGAAGCTATTTCAAAAAAACCAATAAATAAGAAGAAGAAGGAGGGAATCCTCCCTAACCCATTTTATGAGCCCAGCATCATTCTGTTGACAAGACCTGACCAAAGACACATACATTAAGTAAAATTTCAAGCCAGTGTACCTGATGAGCATGTTTGAAGAACATCTTCAACAAAATACTCTCAAATCAAGTCTAGGAGCACATTTAAAAGCTAATCCACAATGATTAAGTAGACGTTATCTCTGCGATTTAAAGTTGGTTCATAATACACAAATCAATAAATGTTATTCACCATTTAAAAGAACTAAAACAAAAACCACACAATCTTCTCAATAGATGCAGAAAAGACTTTTGATAAAATTCAATAAATATCCTTCAGGTTAAAAACTTTCAACAAACTAAGCATTTAAGGAACATACCTCAAAATAATAAAAGAAATCTATGTCCAACTCACAGCTAGCATCATACTGAATGGGCAAAAGCTGGAAGCATTCCCCTTGAGAACCAGAACAAGAAAAGGATGCCCATTGTCACCACTCCTATTCAATATGCTGCTGGAAGTCCTAGCCAGAGAAATCAGACAGGAGAAAGAAATAAAAGGCACCTGAATAGGAGGAGAAGAAATGAAACTGTCTCAGTCTGCAAACAATATACTTCTTAACCTAGAAAACAATGTAGTCTTTACCCAAAAGCTCCTACATCTAATAAACAACTTCAGCAAAGCTCTTACATGCAAAACCAATGTGCAAAAATTGGTAGCATTTCTATGCACTAACAACATTCAACTTAAGGGCCAAATAGAGAATGCAATTCCATTTACAATAGCCACAAATAGAATAAAATACCTAGAAATACAGCTAACCAGGAAGATGAAATATCTCTACAATGAGAATTACAAAACAGCACGGAAAGAAATCACAAGTGACACAAATGGAAAAAACCATTCCATACTCATTGATATGGAGAGCAAATATTGTTAAAATGGTTTAGGGAGAGCAAATATTGTTAAAATGGTCATTCTGCCCAAAGCAAGTTACAGATTCAATGCTATTACTATCAAACTACCAGTGAGAGTCTGCACAGAAATAGGAAAAAAAAAAAACCACAAAAATCTATTTTAAAATTCATATGGGCTGGGTGTGGTGGCTCATGCCTGTAATCCTAGGCCTTTAGGAGGCCAGGGTGGGCAGATTCACGTCAGGTCAGGAGTTTGAAACCAGCCTTGTCAATATGGTAAAACTCTGTCTCTACTAAAAATACAAAGAAAGAAAAAAAATAGCTGGGCATGGTGGTGGGCACCTGTAATCCCAGCTACTCAGGAGGCTGAGGTGGAAGAATCACTTGAACCCAGGAGGCAGAGGTTGCAGTGAGCAGAGATTGTGATACTTCACTCCAGCCTGGGTGACAGAGTGAGACTCTGTCTCAAAAAAAAAAAAAAAAAAAAAAAAAAAAGAACCTAAAAAAGATCCTGAATAGCAAAAGCAATCCTAAGTATAGAGGACAAAGCTGGAGGCCTCACAGTATCTGACCTCAGACAAAGCTATGGTAAGCAAAAGAGCATGGTCCTGGTCCATAAACAGACACATAGACCAATGGAACAGAATAGGGAGATGAAAAATATGGCCATATACCTACAACCATTTGTCCTTTGACAAAGTCAACAAAAACAAGCAATAGGGAAAAGACAGCCTGTCCAATAAACTGTGCTGTGATAACTGGCTAGCCATATGCAGAATGGTGAAACCAGCCACCTTCCTTATATCATACATAAAAATCAGTGAAGACGGATTAAAGACTTAAATTGAAACCCTAAAACTATAAAAAACCCTTGAAGAAAACCCAGGAAATACCATTCTGGTCAGAGGCCTTGGCAAAGATTTGTGAAAAAGACTCCAAAAGAAATTGCAACTAAACCACAAATTAATAAGTATGGCCTAATTAAACTAAAAAGCTCATGCACAGCAAAAGAAATTATCAACAGAGAAAACAGGCAACCCACAGATCAGGAGAAAGTATTTGCAAACTATGCATCTGATATAAGTCTAATATCCAGAGTCTATAAGGAACTTAAACAAATTAGTAAGTAAAAAACAACTCCATTACAAAGTGTGTAAAGGGCATGAACAGACACTTTTCAAAAGAAGACATATACCTGGCCAACAAGCATATGGAAAAATACTCAACATCACTAATCACTTAGAGAAATGCAGACTGAATGTACAATGAATAGTATCTGGCTCCAGTTAAAATTTTTATTATTAAAAATTCAAAAAATAACAGGTGCTGGTGTAGTTGTGGAGAAAATGGAATGCTTATACACTGTTGATGCTAATGTAATCAGTTCAGCCATTGTGGAAGGCAGATTGGCAATTCCTCAAAGAATTTAAAACAGAACTGTTATTTGACGCAGCAATTCCATTATTGAATATATGTGCTAAAAAATATAAATTGTTTTACTACGAAGACACACACATGCATATGTTTACTGCAGTACTATTCACAACAGCAAAGACATGGAATCAACCTAAATGCCCGTCAGTTGTAGACTGAACAAAGATCATATGGTGCATATATACTACCATGGAATACTATGCAGTCTTAGAAATAATCGGATTATCTATGCAACACAGATAAAGTTGGAGACCATTTCTCTAAGCAAACTGACATAGAAACAGAAAACCAAATGCCACATATTATCACTTACAAGTGGAATCTAAACATTGAGTACATATGGACAAAAAGAATGGAACAACAGACACTGAGGCCTACTTGAGTGTGGAGGGCGAAATGAGGGTGAAGATGGAAAAATTGCCTGTCAGGTACTATGCTTATTACCTGGCTGATGAAATAATCTGTACACCATACACCTGTGACATACAACTTACTTATATAAGGAACCTCCACAACTACCCCTGGACCTAAAATAAACTTTTAAAAGCCCAAAGAAGGAAATGTTTAAATCATCAACAAATAATAAACAAATACTCTGTCTTACGCTTAACCAACTAAAATTTTATCAGGAATAGCATATTAAAAATTCCCAGAGGTTTGAAAACACACCAAATATAACTGCTAGGACTGAAAATAGGAAATAACAAAATTTTTTTAAGTCAGCAGATTCATTTAAAAAATTAACATAAGTGAAGATATACTTGGTAATCTTGAAGGGGGTCACAAGAAATTTTCCACAATGCAGCACAAGGAGACAATGAGACAGGAAATATAAATATAATAACTGTTAAGGGACATATAGACAAAAAGCTTTTTCTTCTGAATTAAAGCAAAACAAATTATCTCTCACATCAGGATTCTCATACATTCTATTTCCACAGCCTGAAATGGTTTTCCCCAAGATTTTTACACTGGCAGATAGCTGGTCCTTTCTAATTATTGAGACTGTCGCTTACGTGTCATATTCCTAGAGAGCCTTTCTGTGGAGGGTTTTGAGTATTTTATTTTTCAGGCAACAATCTATCCTTAGTTGCTTATAATATGGAGTCTGAAAAACAACATCAAAACACAACAAAACACTATATAGCTCAGATTTCTTTACACTTAGTCCTGAAAAAATGAGGTTCCACTAATTATATGCACTTCCGTGGGATTAGGAAAGCAGAAAAGAGACAGAAAGCTCTTGTTGTTGCTATATCCGTTGGCAAACAAAATCATGGATTGAGAAGCAATTGTGGTGACTGAACTTAGATTTCCAGTGGCTAATCATCAATTTCATCAATGTTGAGCGACAACTGAGGCAGCGTTAGCAGTTATTGTAGGACTAATGATTTTGTGATCTCTGAATCACTGGATAATGATGTTCTCTCTCTTTCCTTCTTTTGGCATTATTTAAATAAAATATTTATTTAGATGTCTTTTTATATCATGACATTTACACTTTTAAAGTGTTCAATTCAACTGGCTTTAGAACACTTTTAGCCTTATGCCCCCACCACCACTATCTGTTCCAAAATATGTTCATTACTCTCCTCCAAAAACTCTGTATCTAGTAGCATCACTCTTCTCTTCTCAGCTCTTTTCAACCACTTCTCATCTCTTGTCAACCACTAGTCAAATGTCTGTCTATAGAGTTTCCTGTTCTGGATGTTTTATATAAATGACATCACAATATGACTGTTGGTCTGGTTTTCTTTATTTATCATATGTTTTTAACATTCATCCATGTTGTGGCAGGTATCAGTATTTCATTCTTTCTATGATTAACATTTCCATTGTATAGCTATACCACCTTTTGTTGATCCACTGATCAGTTAATGGACACTAGGTTATTTCCAAGTTTTGGCTATTAGAATAATGCTCCTGTCAACAATCATGAGCACATTTTTTCCATGGACACATGTTTTTAATTTATTGAGGTGCATATCTGGGAATCACTGGGCAATGTGATAATTCTATGTTTGAATTCTGAGGAACTGCCAGACTATTTACCAAAGTAACTACATTTTACACTCTTATCAACAATGTATAATGGTTCCAGTTGTCCACATCTTCTTCAACATTTGCTACAAGCTTTCTATTTTACGTTAGCCGTTCTATTGGATGTGCTGAGATATCTCATTGAAGTTTTAATTTACATTTGTCTAATGACTATGTCCAACAACTTTTTAGGTGTTTGTTGGGTGTTTGCATATCTTCTTTAAAGAAATGTTCATTTACATTATCTTCCCGTTTTCTAAATGGATCATTTAATTTGTTAATATTATTTTTGAGTTGTAAGGCTCCTTTATGTATTTTGTATGCAAATATCTTATCAGATAGGTGATTTGCAAATTCCCTCTCATTCTGTAGGTTGTCCTTTCACTTTTTTACTGATTTCTTTTAAAGAATGAAAGTTTACATTTTGATGAATCCAATTTATCCAGTTTTATTGTATCACCCCTTCATTTGGTTTTATATCTAAGAATCAGTGTCCTTACACAAGGTCATGAAAATTTACACCTATAGTTTCTTCCAACAGTTTTGTAGATTGAGCTCTTACATCTAGGTCTTTGATCCACTGGATTAATTTTAGTGTAAAGTGTGAAGAGTTTAAATGTATTCTTTTGTATGTGTCAACAATGTACAGTTTTCACAGCATACTTTTTAACTGTGATTAAAAATTAATTGATATCCAGTTCTATCCATGTTATTGCAAATGACTGAATTTGCTTGAGAGAATGGATACTCCATTCTCCATGATGTGCTTATTTCACATTGTATACATGTATCAAAACATCTCATGTACCCCATAAATATTTAAACCTACTATGTACCCACAAAAGTAAAAAATAAGAAATAATTAAATAATTAAAACATTGATAAATAATAATTTTGTTTATATGGGGTATAAGATGTTGTTTTGATATATGTATACATTGTAGAAAAATTAAATCAAAATGATTAACATATTTATCACCTCACCTACTTATCTTGTTTTTGTGGTGAGAATGTTGAAAATACACCCTTCTAGTAATTTTGAAACATGCATTATTATTGAGTATGATCACGATGTTTTGCAATAGATTACTAAAGCTTTTTCATTGTTTTACAATAGATCACTACAACTTTTTCTTTTTGTCTAACTGAAACTTTCTACCCTTTGACTAACACGTCTTCTTTCAGTGTCGTCCACCTCCAGCCTCTGTTAACCACCATTCTATTCTGTTTCCATAGTTCTGTTTTACTCTCTATTTTACTCTGACTTTTTTAGATTCTACATATATGTGAGATTAAAAAGTATTGGTTTTTCTGTGCAGTAATATTTTTAAAAATACTACTCATTCCTTAACTGAAATGTCTTCATGGTTTGCCAAAAATTAATTGACCGTAAGTGCATGGGTTTATTTCTGGACTCTCAATGTGTAGTTCCATTGAACTACACATGCCTACGCTTTTGTTAGTAGCTCACTGTCTTGATTACCACAGCTTTCTTATAAGTTTTGAAATGAGGAATTATGAGTCCACTGACTTTGTTCTTCTAGAGATTATTTTAGCTATTCAGGTTATCTTGTATTTGCATATGAATTTAAAATCAGCTTGTCAATTTCTGTGATAAAGTAAGCTGGGATTCAATAGGCATTGCTTTGAATCTGTTAATCATTTTCAAAAATATCACCATCTTTTTTTATTATGATAAAAATACATGAGATATACATAACTGATCATTTTTAAATGCACATAACAGTATTGTTTAGCTATAAACGTAATGTTGACCAGCAGATCTCCAGAATTTGAAATTTTATCTTGCATGACTAAAACTCTACTCCTGTGAAACAATTCACCCATTTTCCCTTATCCACAGCCCCTGGAAATCACTATTTTACTTTCTGTTTCTATGAATTTGACTATTTTAGATACTTTACATAAGTGGAATCATGCAGTATCTGTTTTAATGTAACTAGCTTATTTCACTTAGCATAATGTCTTTAAGGTTAATCCACATTGCAACATATGATGGGATTTCCTTCTTATTTATGGCAGGATATTATTCTTGCTCTCTTATTTATAGACATATGTTTATATGTGTATATGTATCTCATATACATTTATATGTATATACTATGTATTACACACATATGTGCAATATATCATAGACACCTATAACATTATATAGGCAACATATTATATTATATATACAATATTATATATAATATTTATATTATATATGTAGGATATATTACATACATATATACATGCGAATGTATATATGTACATATATATTAGAAAGAGAGGTACACACATTATATTAAACACACATATATACATTTATATTACATTTTCATTGTTTATTCATCTGTTAATGGGCTTTTAGCGTCTTTTCAAATCTTGGTTATTGTGAATAATGACACAGTGAATATGGGATTACAAGTGTCTTTTTAAGGTCTTAATTTTAATTTGTTTGGATAAGTACCCAGAAGTGAGATTCCTGAGTCATATGCAGATATTTTTAATTTTTTGTGGAATCTTCATACTATTTTCCATAGCAGCTGCATCACTTTATAACCCCACCAAAAGTGTGTAAGAATTCCAATAGTTCCACTTAGTCACTTGATATTTTCTGGATTTTTAAAGTAATGACAACTATTTTCTAGATGTTAGTGTTCCCCAAAAATTCACATGTTGAAATCTAACATGAAATGGGATTGTGTTAAGAGGTGTGGCCTTTGGGATGTGACTAGGTCATGAGGGCTCCCTTCTAGTTAATGAAGTTAGTACCCTCATAAAATAAGTTGAGGCAAGCTCCTTTGACCCTTTGGCCATGTGAGGATGCAGCAACAAGGCACCATATATGAAAAAGAGAGTAAGTCCTTACCAGACACTGAATCTTCCAGCACTTTTATCTTGGAATTCCCAGATCTCGAATATGTGTATTCTTGGCCACCTTATTGAAGATCAGTTGCCCGTATATGTGTGGGTTTATAGAGAGCTTAGAAGTAAACCCATACATCTAAGCTGTCTATTCTAGTCCATTGGTCTACATGTCTGTTTGTCACTACCATACTCTTTTGATTACAGTGGCTTTGCAATATCTTTTGAAATCAAGAAATGTGAAGACTCAAGCTTTGTTCTTTCTCAATATTGTTTCAACTATTTAAGATTTTTTTGTGATTCCATGTGAATTTTAGCTTTGTTTACTATATTTTTGTAAAAAATACCATTGGAATTTTGATAGGAATTGTATTGAATCTGTAGATTGCTTTGGTTAGTATGAACATTTTTGCAGTAGTCTTCTCAACCATAAACCCAGCAAAATTTCCATTTATTCATGTCTTTTTTAATTACTTTCAATGATGTTTTGTAGTTTTCGATATATAGATCTTTCACTTCTTTGTTAAGTTTATTTCTAATTATTTTATTCTTTTTGATGCTACTGTAAATTGATTTAATTTTTTCGTTTTTTTTATTATACTTTAAGTTCTAGGGTACATGTGCACAACGTGCAGGTTTGTTACTTATGTATACATGTGCCATGTTGGTGTGCTGCACCCATTAACTCATCATTTACATTAGGTATATCTCCTAATGCTATCCCTCCCCCCTCCCCCCCCCCCACAATAGGACCCTGTGTGTGATGTTCCTCTTTCTGTGTCCAAGTGATCTCATTGTTCAATTCCCACCTATGAGTGAGAACATGCGATATTTGGTTTTCTGTTCTTGCGATAGTTTGCTGAGAATGATGGTTTCCAGCTGCATCCATGTCCCTACAAAGGACATGAACTCATCCTTTTTTATGGCTGCATAGTATTGGATCATTCATTGTTAGCATATAGAAACACAATTGATTCTTGTATGTTGATTTTGTATTCTACAACTTTGCCAAATTTGTTTATTAGCTCCTGAAATTATTTTTGGAACTTTTAGGGTTTTGTATATATAAGATTATATCACCTGCAAACAGAGATAATTTAACTTCTTCCTTCCTGATTTGTATGCCTTTAGTTTCTTTTTCTTGTTTAATTGCTCTGGATAGAATTTCCAGCATTATGCCAGGTAGAAGTGGTAAGAATGGGCAACCTTGTGATATTCCTGATCTTAGCGGTAGAGCTTTCAGTTTTTATCATTGAGTTTAATGTTAGCTGTTAGCTTTGTATACTTTATTGAATGTATAAATATTTAATATGGCCTTTAATTTTCTTCTAATCTTAGTTTATTGAGTTTATCATAAAATTGTTGAATTTAGTCAAATGCTTTTTCTGCATCTATCAATATGATCATATACTTTTTATTTTTGAATTTGTTAATATGATATGTCACATTGATTAATTTGCATGTATTAAGCCATTCTTGAATCCTTTGAATTAATTTCACTTGATCATAGTTTATGGTCCTTTTCACGTGCTATTGAATTTTTTTTGCTTGTATGTTGTTGAAAATATTTGCATGTATGTTTATCAGCGTTACTGACCTTTGATTTTATTTTTTTGTATTATGTTTGTCTGGTTTTGGTATCAGAATCATGATGATCTCCTAGAACAAGTTTGGAAGTTTTCACTAGTTTTTGATTCTTTGAAGAGTTTGGAAAGGATTGGAATTAATTATTTAAATGTTTTATATAATTCACCAGTGAAGCTATCTTGCCCTGAGCTTTTCTTTGCTGAAAGGATTTTGAGTGCTGTTCAATCTCTGCACTAGTTGTAGGTCTGTTCAGATTTTCTATTTCTTCATGATTCAGTCTTGGCAGGTTGCATGTGTCTAGGAAAGTATTCCTTTCTTCTAGGTTATCTAACTTGTTTATTTAGTTACTCAGAGTAGTTTCTTATAACCCTTTTAATTTTTATGGAATCTGCTGTAATGCCACCTTTTTCATTTCTGCTTTTATTTATTTGATTCTTCTTTTTTTCTTAAAAATCTAGCTAAAAGTTGGTCAAAATTGCTAAATTCTTAATTTCATTGTTTTCTAAATTATTTATTATTTATTTCTTTAATTTCCATGCAAACTTCTTTTTTTATTAATGTTAAGTTGGCCTTTGTTTGTTCTTGTTTTTCCTAGTTCCCTGAAGTTTCCAGTTAGTTTCTTTATTTCAAACACTCCTTTTATTTGACATAGATATGTATTACTAGAAACTTCAAACTCTCCTTTTATTTAACATAGACATTTATTACTAGAAACCTCTCTTTTGCCACTGCTTCTGTTGTATACTGTAAGTTTTGGTATGTCATGTTTGATTTGTCTCAAGATATTTTCTACCCATTAGTGTTCAAGTATGTGTTAATTTTCACATTTGTGATTTTTAAAAAAATATTCCATCTTCTATTAATATTTATTTTCATTCAAATATTTTCAGAAAATATGCTTGGAAATTACAGTCATCTTAATTTTATTAGGAGTTGTGTTTTGACCTAAGTTGGGGAGTGTCAGCATCTTGAACATACTAAGTCTTTCTTTCCATTAACACCAGATATAGTTTCATTGATTTAAAACTTCTTTAATTTTTTAAACAATATTTTGAAGTTTCAGTGTATGTTTTTTATTTCTTTTACTAAACATATTCTTATGTATTTTATTTCTTTTGATGCTATTTCAAGGGAAATGGTTATAGTAATTTCATTTTCAAATTGAAATGCAGTTGTCACTATTTCAAGCTTAATGATTTTATTAAATTCATTTTGAATTCTAGTGTATGTATCGGACTACAAATTACTCTTATACATTGATCTTATATCCTGCAACCTCACTGAACTCATTAATTAGTTCCAATAGTTTTTAAGATATACCATATTTTTTTCTATATATACAAGTTCCTGTCATCTGGGAAAGAAAATACTTTTATTTTTCCTTCTCTCTGGGTGTATTTTCTTTCATTTTTTTTTTTTTTTTCTAATTCCTTAGCTAGAACTTCCAGCACCATGTTGAATAAATGTGGTGAGATTAGACATTGTTCCTCATTTTATGCATGAATTATTTTCTACTCTATCCTTATGATTTTAGCTACAGGTGTTTCATTGATGACTTGGATCTAGAGGAGAAAATTCTATTTTATAGGTAGATTAATGAGTATTTTTAAAATTAATGGTGTTGGAATTTACTACTGATGTCATGCATTTATTGTGATTTTTATTTTTGTCTTTTATTAATATAGCATGTTCTATTGATTGATTTTTATATGTTGAACAAACCTTACATTTCTAGAATAAATCCCACTTACTAATGTATTTTTTGTATATTGTTGAATTTGGTTTGCTGTATTTTATTGAATAGTTTTACATCTATCTACATTCACACAGGTTATTGGTTTGTATTCTTCCATTTGTGATGATTTAGAAAATTATTATTTCTCCTCCTCTTTATGAAGTATTTCTCTTGATTCTTTTTTAAATGTTTGATGGAATTTGCCAGTGGAGCCATATTGACATAATTTTTGTAATAATATTTTTTATTACCAACTCATTTCCTATAGGGCTCTATTTGCATTTCCTATTATGGAGTCAATTTTATTAGTTATCTCTCTCTAGAAATGTTTCCATTTTCTATAGAACATCTAATTTTTTGGTATAGAATTCTTCACAGTATAACCTTATAATCTCTTTTATTTTGGTAAAGTTGGTAGTGATGTTGCTATTTCATCTGTGATTTAATAATTTTAAACTTTTCTCTTTTATTTCTTGTTTAACTAAAGAATCTCCATTTTGATGCAGAACCAACTTTTGAGTTTATTGATTTTTATACTGTTTTACTGTTCTCTGTTCTATTTATTTCTCCTTTAATCTTCGTTTTCTGTCTTCAACTTGCTTTGGATTTCGTTTTATCTTACATTTCCTGTGTCTTAAAGTTTAAGTTTGGGTCACTGATTTTAAACTTTTCTCGTTTTAGTATGAATATTTACAGGTATAAGTATCTTTCTAAGTTGTGTTTTTGCTGTATTTTATAATTTTTCTGTGTTTTCTTTTTGTTTCAAATCACTTTAAAGTATTTTTAATTTCTCTCGTAATTCCCTCTCTTACTCATGGATAATTTAGAGGTGGGTTGTTTCATTACAATATTTTGTCAATTTCCTAAACTTTAAAAAAAAAATTTTATAGAATCACAAGTTACGTATGCAAGTTTGTTACATGGATATGTTGTGTGGGCTTCTTGTGTACCCATCACCTGAATAGTGAACACTGTACCCAATAGGTAATTTTTAAACCCTTATTTCTTACCCACCATTCCCCCTTTTAGAGTCCTCTGTGTCTTTTATTTCTCTCTGTTTGCCATATATACCCTAAAACCAAACTTTCTTATGTCATTGATTTCTAAGTTAATTTCATTGTCTTCAGAGAATATACGTACCATTATCTGAATGTTTTAAAGGTATCAATGCTTGTTTTATGGTTTAGAATACTATCTATTCTGAACAATCTTTCATGGACATTTGAAAATAATGTGTATTTTGCTCTTGATCTATGTTATGTTCTGTTTATATTTATTTAATTTAGTATAGTGTTATTCAAACCTTCTTTTTTATTGCAGAGCCTACTTGTTCTATACATTATTGAAGAGGAAATACTGAAGTCTTAATCTGTTATCAGTTACTTGTTACATCATTGAATAGGAAATATTGAAGTCTTAATCTATTATCAGTTAATTGTGTCTTTCTCCCATCAGTTCTGAAAGTCTTTGATTCATATCTTTGTGACTTTGTTGGTAAGTACATATACACTTAAAATTGTCATGTCCTTTGACAGATTTATTACGATAAAATATCCATTTTCTGTAGTAACATTTGTTTCGTCTTAAGTTTCATTTTGTATGACATCAGTGTAACTGCTTAGCCTCTCTTTTGGTACTTCTTTGTACAGTGTATCTCTTTTTGCATCTTTATCCATTTAACCAATTTGTGTCTTTAAATCCAAATTGTATCCTGTACACAGCTTATAGATAGATAGTGTTTCCTTTTTAAAAAAATACAGATCCACTCTACCTAACTTTATAATCTAATTGGAATGCTTGATCAATGTATATTTAATATAACTATCAATAAGGTATCATTTACACCTGCCATTTTTGCTGTATTTAATCTGATTTATATCTTTGGTTTCTCTATTTCTCCATTACTGGCTTTGCTTTTATTAAATATGCATGTTCTAGTGTGCAATGATAATGTTCTTTTTAAAAGTCATCACTTCATGGTTGCCTGAGGATAACAATTAACACCTTAAATATTTTGCTTTGATTCAACATCAACTAAACCTTAATGGTATATAAATCTTTCTCTTCAATAGCCCTATAAGAAAGACCTTTTGTGTGTGTGTTATTATTGTCATACAAACTGCATCTTTATACTTTAGAAGAGCATCAAAACCATTTCAAACTATTGCTTTTTATAGATGCCTTTTAAATAGTGTAGTAGAATAAAATCATTAAAAACAAAAATGTAATTACTCTTTTATATTTCTCTTGGTAGTTACGTTTATTTATTTATTTATTTATTTACTTGTGGAGCCAATCTACTAGTGACAGATTCTCTCAGTGTTGATTTGCCTGGGAATGCCTTAATTGCTTCTTTAATTTTAAAACTAAACCACCTTGGTTATTTTCAAGTTTTGGCAATTATAAATTAAGTTGCTATAAACATCTGTGTGCAGGTTTTTGTGTGGAGGTCAGCTTGGGTTTCCTTTGGGTAAATACCAAGAAATGCAATTACTGGATCATGTGGTAAGAGTTTATGTAAGCTTGTAAGAAATTGTCAGACTGTATTTCAAAGTGGCTATACCATTTTTCATCCTCACAAGCAATGAATGAAAGTTCTTGTTGTTCCACACACACCAAGGCATGTCGGGGATGGGGGAGCGTGGCAAAGGGAGGGAGATCATCAGAACAAATAACTAATGCATGTTGGGCTTAAAACCTAGGTGACTAGTTGATAGGTGCAGCAAACCTCCATGGTACATGGATTCCTATATAACAAACCTGCACGTTCTGCACATGTATCCTGGAAATTTAAAAAAAAAAAAAAAAAAAAAGGAACATTCTTATTGTTCCAAAATTTCACCAGAATTTGCTGTCGTTTGCTTTGGATTTTGGCCTTTCTAAAAGTGGTATAGTGTACTATGCTTTCAATTTTGTAGAATAGTTTTGCCATATACAGAATTATTGGTTGACCCATATTTTTTTTCTGAACTTTCAAAATGCCATCTAATTACCTTCTTATCTCCATGATTTCTAATAACAAAAAGGTGCTAATGTTGTTGAGAAATGCTTGAACTCAAGAGTTCTGTCTTTATTCTTTCAAAAATTTTTTTCGTCCTTGATATTGGATAGATTATGAAGGATCTAAGTACAGGCCTCTTTGAATTTATCCAACTGGAGGTTTGAACTTCATGGATATGCATATTAAAGTTTTTATCAATTTTGGGAATAGTTTGGTCATTACTTTTTCCAAAATTTATTCTGCCAATTTATTTTTCTTCTTTCATTCTAAGACTCCTATTATGCATAAGTTTATTTATTTATTTATTTATTTATTATTATACTTTAAGTTCTAGGGTACATGTGCATAATGTGCAGGTTTGTTACATATGTATACTTGTGCCATGTTGGTGTGCTACACCCATCAACTCGTCAGCACCCATCAACTCGTCATTTACATCAGGTATAACTCCCAATGCAATCCCTCTCCCCTCCCCCCTCCCCATGATAGGCCCGGGTGTGTGATGTTCCCCTTCCCGAGTCCAAGTGATCTCATTGTTCAGTTCGCACCTATGAGTGAGAACATGCGGTGTTTGGTTTTCTGTTCTTGTGATAGTTTGCTAAGAATGATGGTTTCCAGCTACATCCATGTCCCTACAAAGGACACAAACTCATCCTTTTTGATGGCTGCATAGTATTCCATGGTGTATATGTGCCACATTTTCTTAATCCAGTCTGTCACTGATGGACATTTGGGTTGATTCCAAGTCTTTGCTATTGTGAATAGTGCCGCAATAAACATACGTGTGCATGTGTCTTTATAGCAGCATGATTTATAATCCTTTGGGTATATACCCAGTAATGGGATGGCTGGGTCATATGGTACATCTAGTTCTAGATCCTATGCATAAGTTGATTGGCTTAATGACATCTCAAAATGTCTCTGGGATCTGTTTATTTTTTATTATTCATTTTCCTTTGTTTCTCAACATGAGTAATCTAAATTGACCTCTTTTGAGTTTGCTGATGCTGTCTTGTACAAATATGGGGTTGAATTCAGATATGAATTCAAGCATGCCCTTGAGACTATTTACCTAATTTTCATTTCCATTGCTATATTTCAAAGTTAGTATTGATAGTATCTGTTTAATGAGACACCATCCTCATACATTTTTACAGATTTTAAACTTATTTTTTAACTTTTATTTTAGTTTCAGGTTTCCAAGGGCAGGCTTGTTGTATAGGTAAATTACATGACACAGGGTTTTCCCGAATGATTAGTAACGTTGAGCATGTTTTCATGTGTTTGTTGTCCATGTATATATCTTCATTTGTAAAGCCTCTGTTCATGTCCTTTTCTCACTTTTTAATGGATTTGTTGGGTTTTACTTGTTTGTTTTAGTTATTTATAGTTTCTGGATAGTAGACATTTGTTGATTGCATAATTTGCAAATATTTTCCCCATTTTGTGGGTTGTCTGTTTACTCTGTAGATAGTTTCTTTTTCTGTAGATAGTTTCTTTTTCTGTGCGGAAGCTCTTTAGTTTAATTAGATCTCACTGATAAAATTTTCTTTTTTATGAAATTGCTTTTGGCATCTCCATTCAGGTTTTATGCCCAGAATGGTATTTCCTAGGTTTTCTTCAAGAATTTTTTATAGATCTAGGTTTTATATGCATCTTTACTCCATCTTGAGATGATTTTTTGTATATGGTGTAAGAAAAGGGTCCAGTTTGAATCTTCTACATGTGGCTAGCCAGTTATACCAACACCATGTATTGACTTGGGTGTTCTTCCTCATTGCTTGTAATTGTAGACTTCTTCAAAGATCGTATGTTCATGTGCAGCTTTACTTCTGGGCCCCTTGCTCTGTTCCATTGGTATATGTGTCTGTTTATATACTAGTACTGTGCTCTTTTCGTTACCATACCTTTGTAGTATAGTTTGAAGTTGAGAAATGTCATTTCCCCAGCTTTATTACTTTAGATTAGGACTGCTTTGATTATTCAGTCACTTTTTGGTTCTACATAAATTTTAGAGTAGTTATTTTATACTAAATATCTTAATAATATCATTGGTAGTTTAATAGAAATTTCAATTAGTCTGTAAATTACTTCGGGCATTATGGCCATTTTGACAATATTGATTCTTCTAATTGATGAGCACAGAATGGTTTTTTTTTTTTCATTTTATTGTGTTGTCTCAAATTCAGAAATTTTTTGCAGTTCTCATTGTAGAGGATTTCACCTCTCTGTTTCACTATATTCCTAATGTGTATGTGCGTGTGTGTGTGTGTGTGTGTGTGTGTGTCTATTGTGAAGAGGATTGCATTCTCGATTTGTCTCTGAGCAGACATTGTTGGTGTATAGAAATGCTACTTATTTTAGTACAATGAATTAGTATCCTGAAACTTTACTGACATTATTTATCAGGTCTGAGTGCTTTTATAGGTATTAAAACATATCAACTTCAAACAGAGATAATTTGACTTGCTGTCTTTCTAGTTGGATGACTTTTATTCCCTTTTCTTGCCTGACTGCTCTGTCTACTACTTCTAGTACTATGTTGAATAAAAGTGGTGAGAGTGGGTATTCTTGTCTTATTGTGGTTTTCAAGGGGGATGCTTCTAGCAATTTCCTATTCCTTAAAATGTTGACTTTTGGTTTTGTTATACATCTATGCTATTATGTTGAGGAATGATTCTTCAATTCTTAGTTTGTTAAGATTTTTAACATGTAGCATTGTTGAATTATAGCAAAAGTATTTTCTGCATGTATTAGGAGGATCATGTGGTTTTTGTTTTTTAATTATTTTTCTGTGATAAATTACAGTTATTGCTTGGCATATGTTGATCCAACTTTGCATCCCAGGAGTAAAGTTTACTTATCATGGTGGATTAGCTTTTTGCTATTTTGGTGGATTTGGTTTGCTAGTATTAGGTTGAGAATTTTTACATCTGTGTGTATCAAAAATATGAGCTTGAATGTTTCTTTTTTTTTTGTGCCTGTTCTAGGTTTTAGTATCAAAATAATGCTGGTCAAGTAGAAAGATTCACTGATGAGTCACTCCTTCTCAAATTTTTGGAAATTTTTTTAGTAGGAATAGTATCAGCTGTTCTTTACACATCTGGTGGAATATGGGTATTAATCCTTCTGGACCAGGGATTCTTCTGCCTGATGGACTTCTTTTTTTTTTTTTTTTCTAATTCAGTTTCATAACACAATGTTGACCTATTCAGGGATTCAACTTCTTCCTGGTTAAATTTTGGGAGGTAGTGTTTTACACTGGAGTTAATCTATTTCTAGTAGGTTTCCTAGTTTGTGTGCAAATAGGTGTTTATGATAATCTATAAGTAAGTTTTTATGCTTCTGTGGGGTCGGTGGTAATGACCCATTTGTCATTACTGATTGTGCTTATTTGGATTTTCTCTTTTTCATCATTAGTCTAGCTGGTTGTCTATAAATCTTATTTATTCTTTCAAATAACCAATTTATAATTTGATTTTTTGTGTGGTTTCTCACGTTTCAATTTCATTCAATTTAGCTTTTATTTGTTTGTGTTTCATCTTCTGCTAGTTTTGTGGTTGGTTTGCTTTTTTTTCTATTTTCTCTAGATGTGACATTAAGTTGTTAATTTGATATTTTTCTTACTTTCCGATGTGCTCATTTAAAGATATAATCTTTCCTCTTAACACTGCTTTAGATTTGCCTGAGATATTCTGGTATGTTTTATCTTTGTTTTCCTTAGTTTCATTTTTTTAAAAATTTCTGCTTTAATTTTATTGTTTGCCCAAGAGTCATTCATGAGCAGTTTCTTTAAATATCCATGCAATTGTATAGTTTTTAGTGATCTTTTTGGTATGAGTTTTTATTTTGTTTCACTGTGATCCAAGAGTGTGGCTGGTATAGTTTTTTAAAAAGTTTTCTGAGAATTGTTTTATGGCCAGTTGAGTGGTTAATTGTAGAATATGCACCATGTGGTGATGAGAAGAAAGTATATTGTCTTGTTTTGGGGTAGAGAGTTTTGAAGATGTCTGTTGGTCAATAGTCAAGTTCAGGTCCCAAATATCTTTGTTGGTTTTCTGCCTTGATTATCTGTCTAATACTATCATTGAGGTGTTGATATCTACCACCATTATTGTGTAATTATCTAAGTCTCCTTTTAGATCTCTAATAACTATGTTTATGAAGCTTAGTTTGATTGAATGTGAAATTCTTGGCTGGAATTTCTTTTCTTTAGAGTGCTGAATATAAGACCCCAGTTTAGCCTGGCTTTTATGGTTTCTGCTGAAAGGTCAGCTGTTAGCCTCATGGCTAACACCACCAACCTTGTGTTGGTGATCAGCTCCTTTTTCTCTACTTGCATTTATCATATTTTTCTTTTATGTTGATCTTGGAGAATCAGATGACTATGTGTCTTATGGGTGGTTGTCTTGAGTAGTATCTCACAGGGGTTCTCTGCATTTCCTGATTTTGAATGTCGGCCTGTCTATCAAGGTTTGGGAAATTTTTTGAACAATATCCTCAAATATATTTAACAATTTGCCTTTTTTCCCTCTCTTTCAGAGAGACTAATGAGTCTTAGATTTGATGTCTTTACATAATCTCACATTTCTTGGAGGTATTGGTCATTTTTAAATCTTTTTTCTACATTATTGTCGGAGTTGATTTAAAGAACTAGTCTTCAAGCTGAGAGATTATCTCCTTAGCTTGGTCTAATATTTGTTGTTAATACTTGTGATTGTATTGTAAATTTTTGTAGTGAGTTTTCAAATCTATCAGATTAGTTTGGATGATTCTTAGAATACCTATTTTATCTTTCAGCTCTTGTATGGTTTTACTGTATTGCTTAGATTCCTTGGATTGAGTTTCAACTATCTCCTGAATTTTGGTAATCTTCATTCGTATCCATATGCTGAATTCTATGTCTGTCATTTCAGCCTTTTAGCCTGGTTGAGAACCATTGCTGGGTAACTAGTATAATTGTTTGGCATTAGAAGACACTTATATGATTTGACTGTGTCCTCACTCAAATTTCATCTTGAATTATAGTTCCCATAATTCCCACATGTTTTGGGAGAGAGGTGAAGATAATTAAATCATGGGGGTGTTCAAACAGGAATCCTGTTCTTATGAGTGATTTAATTCTCACAAGAGCTGTTGGTTTTATAAGGGGCTTCCTCAATCGCTGGGCACCCATTTACTTTTTCTGCCATTATGTGAAGAAGGACATGTTTGCTTCCCCTTCCACCATGATAGCAAGTTTCCCGAAGCCTCCCCAGCCATGCGAAACTGTGAGTCAATTTAACCTCTTTCCTTTATAAATTACCTAATCTTGGGTACAACTTTATCAGCAGCATGAGAATGGACTAATACGAACACTGGATTTTTGAGTTGCCAGAGTTTTTGTGCTAGTTCTTTCCCATCTTTGTGAGCTGATGTTCATTTAATCTTTGAAGTTGCTGTCCTTTGGAAGTTTTTGGGGGTTTTTTGGCATTTGTCTTTTCTGATGCCCTTGGGGGTTTTATTGTGGTATAAGATTGGTTCAGTCAACTGGCTTCATTTCTCAAAGATTTCAGTGGGCCAAGGCTTAGCTTATTACTCCTCTGATGTGTGTTCTAAACCTAGGCATACTGGATCCCTGGTTTGTTTTCTGTCCCCTTGAGGTTAGAAAACTATTGTGCTGGAAGAGCTGAGATGTTTAAATTCTGATGGGCTCAACACGCCAATGGGAGGTGCCAGTCAAAGTGCTTCACTGAGGCATTGGCACTAGGATGCATTATCATGCACACATGCCATAATCAGTGGCAATGTGGCAGGTGCACACACGTTGGGGGTGATGGGGCACCAATGGGGGCAGGGTGGTGGCATCCACGCATGTGCTTACATGAATTGTAGTGGCAAGTGGTTCCTGTGCATTAATGGGGGAAGGGAGGCAGTGTCCCTGTGAATGTGCTTTCACCAGTGGTGGTTGAGCAGTGGGGTGGGCATGGGTGCATGCTGGAAGGGCAGGGAAGTCAAGTTCCACCTGTTTGTGCATGCCAACAAAGCTGTGTGGAGTGGTGCTATGGATGAGTGCATGCTAGCACAGTGGCAGGGTGAGGCAGTAGTAGGGAAAGGCTTCAGGTGTTTCAGTTTGCATGAGAGGGGGCTGGTTCTCTGGAGCTCTCCAGTGATTAGGTATGGTCTTTCGGTCAATAAGCTTTGATGACAGTCCAAGAAAATACCTTGTTTGGATATCCGAGGTTGTGCTACAAGAAGGCACATCTAGGTTGGGGTCCCAGGAGAGGCTGGCAGACAGGGTTCACTTAGATTGGTTTGGCTCTGTTCCATGGGTAAGCCCATCCTGCTCTGTCAAAGTCTGACAGTCACCAAAATCCAAAGCCATCTAAGGGAGCATGTAAAGCCTTGATGGATGGCTATTCCTGATGATGCTCCATTGCAGCCACTCCCATGCCAAACCCTCCTAGTTCCACACAGGTTGGAGTCCTACCCCTGCCGCCTCTCCAAACACTTGTCCCTGCCAGCTCAAGTGTCCACAGGACTCATAAAGTGTCCTGCAGCTAGGATTCTATAGGTCTATGGTGAGAGCAGGACACTTTTTTCCTGTTCAAATGGCCCATACCCCACAAGCCACTTCAGACCTGGAATAAACTCTGGTGCTCAGCAGCCCCATGCAAGGTTTCCAGCTTTCTTAGTCTTTTTAAAAATGTGTATTAGTTTTTCTTTTGACTTTTATTTTAGGTTCAGGAGGTAGGTGTGCAGGTTTGTTGCATGTGTAAATTGTGTGCCAATGGGTTTTGGTGTATGAATAATCCTGTTATCCAGGTAGTGAGCATAGTACTCAATATTTAGTTTTTTAGTGCTCATGCCTTTCACTCACTCCCCATAGTATTTCTAAGTGTCTTTTAAAAAAATATTTTTGTCCTTGTGTATGCAATGTTTAGCTCTCACTCATAAGTAAGAATATGTAGTACTTGTTTTTCTGTTTCTATTTTAATTCACTTAACATGATGGCCTTCAGTGACATCCATGTTGCTACAAAGATTGTGATTTCATTATGTTTTATGGCTGCATACTATTCCCTGGTGTATATTATCATATTTTTCTTTATTGATTTCACTGTTAATTGGCATCTGGGTTGATTCCATTTCTTTGCTATTATGAATAGTGATGCAATGAACATGAGTTAATGGTTTTTTGGGGTAGAACAATTAATTTTGTTTTGGGTATACTTGGTAATGGGACTGCTAGATCAAACGATTGTTCATCTATTAATTTTTTGAGAAATCTCCACACTGCTCTCCATGATGGCTTAAATAATTTACTAACTAATCCCAAGACTGTGTAACCATTCCTTTTTCTCCACAACCTTGCCAACATTTGTTATTTTTTGATATTTTAATATTTAATAATAGTTATTCTGACTGGTATGAGATGAGATCTCATTGTGGCTTTGATTTGCATTTCTCTAATGATTAGTGATATTGATATTTTTTTCTTTTTTTGTTATTATACTTTAAGTTCTAGGGTACATGTGCACAATGTACAGGTTTGTTACATAGGTATACATTTGCCATGTTGGTTTGCAGCACCCATCAACTCATCATTTACGTTAGGTATTTCTTCTAATGCTATCCCTCCCCTAGCCCCCACCCCCCAACAGGCCCCAGTGTGTGATATTCCCCTCCCTGTGTCCATGTGTTCTCATTGTTCAATTCCCACTTATGAGTGAGAACATACGATGTTTCGTTTTCTGTCCTTGTGATAGTTTGCTGAGAATGATGGTTTCCAGCTCCATCCCTATCCCTGCAAAGGACATGAACTCATTCTTTTTTATGACTGCATAGTATTCCATAGTGTATATGTGCCATATTTTCTTTATCCAGTCTATTATTGATGGATATTTGAGTTGGTTCCAAGTCTTTGCTATTGTGACTGGTGCCACAATTAACATACATGTGCATGGGTCTCAATAGCAACACAATTTATAATCCTTTGGTTATATACCCAGTAATGGGATTGTTGGGTCAAATGGTATTTCTAGTTCTAGATCCTTGAGGAATTGCCACATTGTCTTCCACAATGGTTGAACTAATTTACACTCCCACCAACAGCGTAAAAGCATTGCTATTTCTCCACATCCTCTCCAGCATCTGTTGTTTCCTGACATTTTAATGATTGCCATTCTAACTGGTGTGAGATGGTATCTCATTGTGGTTTTGATTTGCATTTATCTGATGACCAGTGATGATGAGCATTTCTTCATATGTCTTTCGGCTGCATAAATGTCTCCTTTTGAGAAGTGTCTGTTCATATACTTTGCCCACAAATGTCTTCTTTTGAGAAGTATCTGTTCATATCCTTTGTCCACTTTTTGATAGGATTGTTTGCTTTTTCTTGTAAATATTTGTAAGTTCTCATGATATTAGCCTGTTGTCAGATGGATAGATTGAAAAATTTTTCTCTCATTCTGTAGGTGGTCTGTTCACTCTGATGATAGTTTCCTTTGCTGTGCAGAAGCTCTTTAGTTTAATTAGATCCCATGTGTGTACTTCAGCTTTTGTTGCCATGGGTTTTAGTGTTTTAGTCATGAAGTGTTTGCCTATGCCTATGTCCTGAATGGTATTGCCTAGGTTTTCTTCTAGGGTTTTTATGGTTTTAAGTCTTATATTTAAATCTTTAATCCATCTTCAGTTAATTTTTGTGTAAGGAAGGGATCCAGTTTCAGCTTTCTACATATGGCTAGCCAGTTTTCTCAGCACCATGTAATAAATAGGGAATCCTTTCCCCATTGCTTGTTTTTGTCAGGTTTCTCAAAGATCAGATGGTTGTAGATGTGTGATGTTATTTCTGAGGACTCTGTTCTGTTCCTTTGATCTATATATCTGTTTTGGTACCAGTACCATGTTGTTTTGGTTACTGTAGCCTTGTAATATAGTTTGAAGTCAGGTAGCGTGATGCCTCCAGCTTTGTTCATTTTGCTTAGGATTGTCTTGGCTCTGTGGGCTCTTTTTCGGTTTCATATGAAATTTAAAGTAGTTTTTTTTTTTTCCAATTCTGTGAAGAAAGTCAGTGGTAGCTTGATGGGGATAACACTGAATCTATTAATTACCTTGGACAGGATGACTATTTTTATGATATTGATTCTTCCTATCCATGAGCATGGAATGTTCTTTCATTCGTTTGTGTCCTCTTTTATTTCATTGAGCGGTGGTTTGTAGTTCTCCTTGAAGAGGTCCTTCACATCCCTTGTAAGTTGGATTCCTAGGTATTTTATTATCTTTGTAGCAATTGTGAATGGGAGTTCACTTATGATTTGGCTTTCTGTTTGTCTGTTATTGGTGTATAGGAATGAATGTGATTGTTGCACATTGATTTTTTATACTGAGATTTTTCTGAATTTGCTTATCTGCTTAAAGAGATTTTGTGCTGAGGCGATGGGGTTTTCTAAATATACAATCACAGCACCTAGACTTCTCCTCTCAAGGACTTTTCAACAATGTGCCTTCTTTTCTGCATTAAATTAATTTCTTTTTAAATACCTAAAATAGTTTATTTTTCTTTTTTTAACTTTTATTTTAGGTTCAAGGATACAAGTCAAAGTTTGTTATATCAGTAAATGTTATGCCATGGAGGTTTGATGTATAGATTATTTGTCATTTCACTGAATCTGATTGATACATCATCCCTAACTACTTATCTAATATAGAATTCCTCTTACTTTCTATCACCGAACCTTCTTTGCTCTCTTAATCTTACATATAAGTTTAAAAAATATGTTTATTGGCTGGGGGCTGTGGCTCGCGCCTATAATCCCGGCACTTTGGGAGTCCGAGGTGGGCAAGTCGCCTGAGGTTGGGAGTTTGAGACCAGTCTGATCAAAATGGATAAATCCCATCTCTACAAAAAATACAAAATTAACCAGGCATGGTGATGCATTATTGTAGTCCCAGCTACTTGGGAGACTGAGGCAGGAGAATCACTTGAACCCTCGAGGCAGAGGTTGTGGGGAGCCAAGATCGTGCCATTGCACTCCAGCTTGGGCAACAAGAGTGAAACTCTGTCTCAAAAAAAAAAAAAAAAAGTGTTTCTTTACTTGTTTATTATCTGGTTTTGCTATTAAACAAGGGTCAACACCTTCTTTGTTCAGTATCATATATTAGTAATTATTCCAATGATGGGCACACAGTAGATGATAATTACATATTTGTAGAAAAAAATGGATACATAAAAAATGAATGGAGAATTATGGAGGTATATAGTAATAAATAATTGGATTGGTACACATTTTATATGTGTTGTGCTTCCAAATTATTTTCCTCTTGGGGTTTGAGAGTTGAAGTTTTTGATTTGTAAGATATCAGAAAAATTAGAATTAAAGAGTTTTATTTCATTATGAGTATACTCAACTGATTACTGGAATATAAGCAGTATAGTAAGAAAAATGTTCTGTGAGAACAAAAAATATGTTTTGTGCAGAGCTATGTCTCTGATTTCCAAAACAACATTTTGCACATTGTAGGGAACCTGAAATATTAGTTGAATAAATATATACCTTTATCCCCTCCTTTCTTAGTCTTACTTTTTGCCTCTCAAGGTACCAAATCATCTGTTTCACTCTCTTTTTAGTTTCTATTAATTCTACAATATCCTTTTTAAAGCATGGAAATCAGAAATAAAGACAATATCTTTGACCTATATTTATTCTACCACTCTACAAAACCTGTTGTCATGGGCCTTACAATCTAATGTAGACTATCTAGGTTATACCACTAGATAAATGAAAATGTTAATGTAGCACATAGTTATATCATAATTTATTTCAGTATTGAATTTTTAAATATCATTAAGGGCATTTTTATTACAGGGAGTTACAGAAAAGGTTAGTAATAACAAATAAATCATTTCTAGATATAGTGGAGAGAGAAGAAACCTCAGTCAATACAAGATGAATTTGTTAAAAAAATGTACATTTTCAAGAGTGAGTTGAAATATTGCTCATATATTATGTGATACTACACAGCAATACATTCTCAGGCTCTAGAATCAGACATCTCCTTTTCAGACCTCATCTTCATCACTTACTAAGTGGTTAATGATGAACACATCATTTCTTTGAAAATTAGTATGATCATTTATAAAATAAGAATAATAATAGTTTCTTAACTTGCTAGATAATTGTGAAAATTATATAGGCTAATCCAGTAAACACTTAGTTTACAGTATAACACATAAGAAATGTGTCAATAAATATAAAATATTATTGTTATTATAATTGCAAGCACATGGAGTTTAGTCGCAGAAGACATGAGTTTACCAACACAGGTCTACCTTTTGCTAGCTGTCATGACATTGGCCAGGGAACTTAACATTTTTGGGCCTTAGTTTTCATCTGTGGAATGTGAGCAATGATAATACTTATCTTTTGATGTGGTTGTAAAGATTAAATGAGGTCATTCCTTGCAATCTACTCAACATGGTGCTAAGCATTTAAAAAGTTCCCAATTTGATGTTAGTCCATGTTGTTATCATTATTACCGTGAAATAAACATGGCAAATCATTTTCTACATGGCCTTTAGCAAGTTAATTTTCTTGCCTGGAAAATAAGCCTGATAATGTTATTTTAAAAATAAAATAGTGTCTGTTCTTCTATAGTTGTTGACAGGAATTAGTGAGGTTATTTATATAAAAACTTTTTATAGGCCATTAAATAAAAATATTACTTGTATGTTAAATATAGTTATATAATTGCTATGTGACTGGCCAATTAATATAGTCAGCTAAACTAATAAACTAAGGTATTTGTGAGTGATGATAGCTTAGTTGGTGATCTTTATAAAATAACAAATTTGCATTTTCCGTGATCCGAATTTTGAAATTTAAAGGAACATGGTGGATTTCCTAGTCCAAATTCTCCATCTATTTAGAAAAAGCAGGTTTAGAAACTGAAGCGTCTTTTCCAAAGTAAACAATGTGTTCATGGATGGGATGGGGTTGGAACTCAGATTTCTGTGTATCTGTTCTAGTGTACTTTTCAATTGATCTTTTAATATGCTTCAGCTTAGAAAAGCAGCATTAATGGTAGAAATATCGAATACTAAGGCAAGAAAGTATGGTGAAATATTTGATTCCATGTATCACAGTACCCTCAAGTGGTATTTCATTAGTGACAAAATGCCTATTGCAGTCCTATTCTATAAATGTAGATGGTACTTGGCTTCCTAGTAATGCAATAGTGGTGGTTGCAAACCACTTTAGTCACCATGCACAACCAAAAAATTACAAACAGGCACTTATGTAAAACCCACATATCTATATCTTTCTTTATTCAAATTCAAGAAGTACCTGTTGCTCTTA
>NW_012102123.1:0-25411 GCF_000951045.1 Mandrillus leucophaeus
TTCACAACGCACTGAACACAATCAGAAGCTGAATTAAACAAAGTGAAAGGGGGTGCGTACAAAGAGAGAGAATTCTGTTTCACTTGTGAGTCACACGTAAGATGTACTGGTTTAATTTTTCTTTAATCACTTTGTCCTTGGGAAGGGAGGTTGAATTTGTGAATACTAGGCATTTCACTCATGGTAGGTTTTTTCTCTTTTTAAAATTGTTGTAAAAGATACAGAACTAAAACATAACATTTTAACTATTTTTAAGTGTACAGCTTTGTGGCATTAAGCACATTCACACATTGTTGTGTAATGATCAACATTATCTATCACCAGAATTTTTTTATCTTCTCAGGCTAAAATTCTGTGCCCGTTAAACCTACTCCCTGTTCCCTCTATTCACAGCCCCTGGCAACCACCATTCTACTGTTCATCTTCATATTTGACTACCTTAGGTACTTTGTAGAGTAGTACCATACAGTATTTGTCCTTTTGTGTCTGGCTGATTTCACATAGTATAATGTTTTCAAGGTTCATCCATGTTGTGGCATGTGCCAGAATTTTATTCCTTTTTAAGGCTGAATAATATTCCATTGTATGTGTATGCCATATTTTCTTTATAAATTCATCTGTCAATAAACATTTGGGTTGCTTCCATCTTTTGTCTATTGTTAATAATTCTGCTATTAACATTGGTGTACAAATATCTGTTCAAGTCCCTGCTTTCAATTCATTTGAGTGTGTACCCAGAAGTGGAATTTCTGAATTGCATAGTACTTCTATGTTTAATGTTTTTCAGGAACTATACCACTGTTTTCCACAGTGGTAGCACCATTTTACATTTCCATTAACAGTGTTCAAGGGTTCTAATTTATTCACATTTTTCCTGACACTTACTATTTTCTCCCTCCCTCTGTGTGTGTGTGTGTGTGTGTGTTTTATGCTATCCATGCTAATGAATGTGAAGTCCAATGTCATGAAAATTTTTCCTTACACTTTCTTCTAAAAATTTTGTAGCTTTGAGTCTTATATATGGTTTTCAATCCATTTTAAGTGAAGTTTTGTATATAATAAGGGTTCAATTTTATTCTTTTGCACAAAGATATCCAGTTTTTCCAATACCACCTTTTGAAAAGACTATTTTTTCCTATTGAATAGTCTTGATACCATACTGAAAGATCATATATACAAGGATTTATTTCTAAAGTCTATACTCTATTTCATTAGTCTACATGCTTGTCTTTATGTCAATGTAGCACTGTTTTCATTACTGTAGTTTTGTACTAAGCTTGAAATCAGGAAATGAAATCTCGTAATTTTGATTTGCATTTTCCTAATGATAAGCAATGTTTAACATCTTTTCATTTGCTTGTTGGCCATCCGTGTATCTTCTTTGGAAATGTCTACTCAAGTTCTTTGCCAATTTTTACATTTGGTTGCTTTGCTGATATTTTTGAGTTGTAGGAATTCTTTATATATTCTGGATATTAATTTTTTATCAGGTATAAAACTGTCAAGCATTTTGCATTATTTTATAATTGCCTTTTCACTCTGTTGACAGTGTCTTTTCACGTGCAAGTTTCTAATTTTAAGTCAATCCAATCTATCTATTTTTAATTTTGTTACTGATGCTTTTGGTGTTATATCTAAGTAACCACTGCCAAATCCAATGTCATGAAAAATTTCTCCTACATTTTTTGTTAAAAGTTTTATAGTTTTGGGTCTTACTTACCAAACACCATTTAGGTTTTTCACCCATCTTAAGTGAAGTTTTGTATATAGTAAGGGTCCAAGTTAATTTTTTTGCACATAGATATCCAGTTTTTTCAATACCACCTTTTGAAAAGACTATTTTTTCCTAGTACGTAGCCTTGACACCCTTGTTGAAAGACCATCTATGCAAATATTTATTTTTAAGGTCTTTATTCTATGCCATTAGTCTGTATGTCTTGTCTTTTTGTCAACACAGCCTGTTTAAATTACCGTAGCTTTGTATTAATCAGGAAGTGTGAGCCCTCTTCTGCTTTTTCAAAATTGTTTTGGCTATTTGGGATTCCTTGAGATTTCATATGGGTTTTAGGATGAATTTTTTTACCTGTGCAAAAAACAGTGTTGGAAATTTGAAAGACATGACATTATTTAAATTGCTTTAAATAATATTGACATTTTAACAATATTACATCTTCTAATCCATGAACATGGGATGCCTTCCATTTATGTATGTGTTCTTTAATTTCTTAATTTCCAGGAACATTTTGTAGTTTTTGGTGTACAAGTCTTTCACTTTCTTAGTTTTGTTTATTTCTAAGTATTTTATCCATTTCGATGCTATCGTAGATGGAATTGTTTTCTTAATTTTGTGGTCATATTATTCATTGTTAGTATATAGAAACATAATTTATTTTTGCATGTTAATTTTGGGCACACCAAATTTGCTAAGTCTGGTTATTAGTTATACCAGGTATTTATTTATTTATTTATGGAATCTTTAGGGTTTTCTACATATAATATCAAGTCATCTGTGAACAGAGATAATTTTATTTGTTCCTTTCTGTTTTGAATGACTTTAATTTCTTTTTCTTGCCTAATTACTCTGGCTATAACTTTCAATATATGTTGAATAGAAGTAGCAAAAATGGATATCTTTGTCTTGTTCTTGATCTTAGAGGAAAAACTTCCAACCATTCACCACTGAGTATGATGTCAATTGTGGGTTTTACATATAGGGCCTTTATTATGTTAAGGTAGTTTCATTTCATCCCTAGTTTGTTAAGTGCTTTTTATCACTAATTGGTGTTGAATTTTATAAAATAATTTTTCTGCATTGAGATGATCAAGCATTCTTTTCTTCCATTCCATCAAAGTGGTGTATTACTTGACTGATTTCCATGTGTTGTAAGATTCTTTCATTCCAGGAATAAATCCCACTTGGTCTTCAGCTTATCAAGAGGTCATGATCCTCTTGATAAGCTGCTGAATTTAGTTTGGTAATATTTTATTGAGAAATTTTGCATCAATTTTTTTAGTAGAGATGGTGTTTTCACCATATTGGCCAGGCTGGTCTCGAACTCCTGACCTCATGATCTGCCTGCCTCGGCCTCCCAAAGTGCTGGGATTACAGGCATGAGCCTGTACCTGTACAACCTGTGTCGTCTTGCACCAGTGTTTATAAGGGTTATTGACTTGTGGTTTTCTTTTCTTTTCTTTGGTGTCCTTGTCTAGATTTGGTGTCAGGTAATACTGGTCTCATAGAATGGGATCGGGAATGTTCTCTGAGGATTGGTGTTAAATCTTTAAATGTTTGATAACATTTACCAGATAGGAGTAATCTTGTCCAGGACTTTTTTTTTGTGGGAAGTTTTTGATTACTGATCCAATCCTCTTACAAGTTAAAGGTTTATGTAGGTTTTCTATTTCTTCATGATACAGTCTTAATAGGTTGTTGTTTCTAGAAATTTGTCTGTTATGACATAGTTATTAAATTTGTTAGTATACAATTTCTCTTACTACTTTCTTAAAATTCTTTTTAGTTCTCCAAAATAATTAGTAATGTGCCGATTTTCATTTCTGATTTCAGTTGTCTTTTCTCCTTTTTTCTTACTTAATCTAGCTAAAGGTTTGTCAATTTTGTGATATTTTTAATATCTTTGTTTTATTAATTTTTTCTATCATTTTTCTCTTCTATATTTTATCTCTGTTCTACTCTTTATTATTTTCTTCCTTATTATGGCTAGGTTTAATTTGTTCTTTTGTTATAGTTAGGTAGGGTGTAAAGTTAGGTTGTTGATTTGAGATCTTTTTCTTTTTTAATGTAAGTGTTTACAGCTACAAATTTGCTATTGTGTTTCCAATTTCATTTTTATTAGAAAAGATAGTTTCTAATTTCCTTTGTGATGTCTTCTTTGAACCATTGGTTATTTAAGAGTGTATTGTTTAATTTCTATATATTTGTGAGTTTTCCAGTTTTCCTCCTATTACTGATTTCTAATTTTACATCGTTGGCATCTGAAAAGATACTTTGTATAATTTTGGTCTTTTAAAATTTGTTAAGACTTGTTTTGTGACCCAACAAATAGTCTATCATGTGAATATTTGATGCGCATTGGAGATAAAAATTGTATACTGCTGTTGTTGGGTGGGCTGCTTTATATGTGTCTATTAGATCCAATTAATCTATTGTGTTGTTTATGTCCTCTGTTTCTTTATTAATCTCCTATTTGTTTTTTCTCTCAATTACTTACAATAGGATATTAAAGTCTTCTACTGTTATTGTAGAGGTTTCTGTTTAAACATTGAATTGTGTTTGCTTTAGATATGTCAGAGCACTGGTGTTTGGTATAAATCTGTTTACAATGACTATATCTTTTTGAAGAATTGGCCCTTTTATTACTATATGACCTCTTTATTTGCCTCATTACAGTTTTTGACATGATGTTTATTTTGTCTAATATTAGTATAAGTCAAGCTTGTTAGTTTTTGGTTATTGTTTGCATGAAATATCTTATTTCGTCTTTTCACTTTCAACCAGTGTGTCCTATCTAAAGGTGAGTTTCTTGTAAGCATCATATAATTGAATCCCATTTTAAAACATCCATTCTGCCTATCTATTACTAATTACTTTATATGTCTACAAATATAATATATGTGCCAAATTACAAAAATTAGTACATACCTATTAATACTTTATATGCCTACATGTACTTATTTTTTGTAATTTTATTTTTTTCTATACGTCTTCTCTCTCATTTCCTCTATTACTTCCTTCTTTTGTATTTAGTTTTATTTTGTGTGTGTGTGTGCATGTATGGTGGCATGTTGTTTCCTTTAAATTTCAACTTTTATTTTAGTTACAGGGGGTACATGTACAGGGTTTTTACATGGGTATAATGCACCCAGATAGTGAACATAGTACCCAATAGGTATTTTTTCAACCTATACCTCTCTTCCTCCCTCTCCCATCTAGTAGTCTGCAGTGCCTATTGTTCCCATGTTTATGTCCACATGTGCTCAATATTTAGCTGCCATTTATAAGTGATAATATGCAGTATTTATTTTTCTTTTCCTGCATTAATTCACTTAGAATTATGATCTCAAGACATCCATGTTGCAGCAAAGGGCAAGATTTCATTCTTTTTTATGACTGTTTAGTTTTCAGTAATATATATGCACCATCTTTTCCTTATTCAGTCTATTGTCAGTAGGCATGTAGACTGATTTCATGACTTCGCTTTTTTTGGGAGCATTTATAGAATGGGATTGCTGGGTTGAATGGAAGCTATTTAAGTTAATCGAGAAATCTCCAAACTGTTTTCTACAGTGGCTGAACTAATTTATATTTCCACCAACATTAGGTAATTGATCCCTTTTCTCCACAGCCTCATCAACATCTGTTGTTTTTGGACATTTTAATAACAGCCATTCCGACTAGTGTGGGATGGTATCTCATTGTGGTTTTGACTTGAATTTCTCTAATGATTAGTGATAATGAGCAGATTTTCATATGTTTGTTTGTTGCTTGTATGTCTTCTTTTGAGAAGTGTGTGTTCACAGTCTTTGCTCTTTTTTTTTTTTTTTTTTTTAATGGAGTCTTGCTCTTGTTGCTCAGGCGGGAGTGCAATGGCATGATCTTGGCTCACTGCAAACTCCACCTCCCGGGTTCAAGTGATTCTCCTGTTTCAGCCTTCCAAGTAGCCACGATTACAGGCACCTGCCATCACGCCCAGCAAATTTTGTATTTTTAGTAGAGACAGAGTTTCGCCATGTTGGCCAGACTGGTCTCCAACTCCTGACCTCGTGATCCGCCCAAATCAGCAAAATCGGCTTCCCAAAGTGCTGGGATTATAGGCGTGAGCCACCATGCCCAGACTTCTATGCTCATATTTTACTGGGGTTGTGTTTTGCTTGTTGATTTAAGTTCCTTACAGATACTGGATATTAGACCTTTGTCAGATATTAGTTTGTAAACACTTCTCCCATTCTGTAGGTTATCTGTTTAGTCTGTTGATAGTTTCCTTTGCTGTGCAGAGGCTCTCTAGTTTAATTATGTCTCACTTGTCAATTTTTGTTTTTGTTGCAACTGCTTTTGGTGACATAGTCAAGAATTCTTTGCCAAGGCCAATGTTGACAAAGGTATTTCCTAGGTTTTCTTATAGAATTTTTATAGCTTGAGTTTTTATATTTAAATATTTAATTCAACTCAGATTGATTATTGTATATGGCAAAAGGTAAGCGTCCAATTTCATTCTTCTGCATGTGGCTAGCCAGCTATCTCAGCACCATTTGTTAATTAGGATGTCCTTTCCCCATTGCTTGTTTTTGTTGGCTCTGTTGAAGATCAGATGCTTGTAGATGTGCAGTTTTTTTTGTTTTTTTTTTTCTGAGTTTTCTGTTCTATTCCATTGGTCTATGTGTCTCCATTTTTGTTTGTTTGTTTGTTTGTTTTTTTGTTTGTTTGTTTGTACCAGTAGCATGCTGTTTTAGTTATTGTAGCCTTACAGTATAGTTTGAAGTTGGGTAGCATGATGCCCCTAGCTTTGTTCCTTTTGTTTAGGATTGCTTTAGCTGTTTGGGCTCTTTTTCAGCTCCATATGAATTTTAGAATAGTTGTTTTTGAAAAATGATATTGGTTGTTTGATAGGGAATAGCATTGAATCTATAAATTGCTTTGGGAAGCATGGTAATTTTAATGATATTGATTCTTCCAATCCATGAGCATGCATTTTTTTTTTCATTTATTTGTGTCATCTCTGATTTCTTTCAGCGATGTTTTGTAGTTCTCTTTGTAGAGGTCTTTCATCTTTTTGGTTAGCTGTATGCCTAGGTATTTTATTTTCTTTCTGGCTATTGTACATGGGTTTGTGTTTTTGATTTCACGTTCAGCCTGCACATTATTGGTGTATAGAAATGTTACCGATTTTTGTATACTGATTTTGTATCCTGAAACCTTGCTAAAATCATTCATTAGTTCTGGTAGCCTTTTGGTGGAGACTTTAGGGTTCTCTAAGTATAGAATTATATTACTGGCAAAGAGAGATAATTTGATTTCCTCTTTTCCTATTTGGATGCCTTTTATATTTTTATTTTGTCTGATCGTTCTGGCTAGGACTTCCAGTACTATGTTGAATAGAAGTGGTGAGACTGGGCATCTTGCCTTGTTCCAGTTCTCAAGGGGGATGCTTCCAGCTTTTGTCCATTCAGTATGATGTTGGCTGTGGGTTTGTCATAGATGACTCTTATTATTTTGAAGTATGTGTGTTCAATGCCTAGTCTGTTGAGGGTTTTTATCATGAAGTGATGTTGGATTTTACCAAAATCTTTTTCTGTGTCTATTAAGGTGATCATATGAATTTTGTTTTAAATTCTGTTTATGTGGCGAATCACACGTATTGATTTACATAGATTGAATCAGCCTTGAATCTAAGGAATAAAGCCTACTTAATTGTGGTGTATTTATTAGGTTGGCGCAAAAGTATTTGTGGTTTTTTGGCAAAAACCGCAATTACTTTTGCAACAACCTAAGACTATTTGACATGCTGCTGGATTCAATGTGTTAGGATTTTCTTAAGGATTTTTGTGTCTCTGTTCATCAGGAATATTGGCCTTAAGTTTTCTTTTTTTGTTGCGCCTCTGCCAGATTATGGTATCAGGCTGATGCTGGCTTCATAGAATGAGTTAGGGAGGAGTCTCTCCTCCTTGATTTTTGGGAATAGTTTCAGTAGGATTGGTACCAGTTCTCCTTTATATGTGTGGTAGAATTTGGCCGTGAATACATCTGGTCCAGGGCTTCTATTTTGGTTGGTAGGTTTTTATTATTGGTTCAATTTCATAGTTTGATATTGGTCTATTTGGGATTTCAATCTCTTCCTGATTCAATCTTGGGAGATTGTCTGTTTCCAGGAATTTATCTATTTCTTCTAGATGTTCTAATTTGTGTGCATAGAGTTATTCAAGCATTTTTTGAGGATCTTTTATATTTCTCTGGGATCAATTGTAAAGTCATTTTCATCATTTCTGAAAGTACTTAATTGGGTTTTCTCTCTTTTTTTCTTTGTTATTCTTGTTACTGGTCTATCAATCTTGTTTATTTTTTTGAAAAACCAACTCTTTGTTTCAGTAATCTTTTGTATTATCTTAATTTTTGCATCTTAATTTGTTCAATTCTTCTCTAATTTTAGTTATTTCTTTTCTTCTGCTAGCTTGGGGGTTGGATTTTTTTTCTAGTTCCTTTAGGTGCAAAGTTAGATGTTAATTTAAGATGTTTCTAACTTCTTGATGAAGGTGTTTAGGACTATTAACTTATCTTTAATATTGTATAAGCTGCTTCCCACAGGCTTCGGTAAGTTGTGTTTCTACTTTTATTAATTTCAACATTAATTTTGATTTCTGCCTTAATTTAATGTTCACCCAGGAGTTACTCAGGAGCAATATACAGAAATACAAAAGATCCTCAAGCTGTTTAATTTCCAGGTATTATGTAGTTTTGAGAGATCTTCTTTATATTGATTTCTGTTTTTATTTCAATGTCATCCAAGAGCGTGTTTGGTATGATTTCATTTTTAAAAAATTTACTGAGACTTGCTTTTTGACAAAATGTGCATTTGATTTTCAAATATATTCCATGTATAGATGAGAAAATTGTATATTCTGTGATTGTTAGGTGTTCTGTAGATGTCTATTATGTCCAGTTGTTCAAATGTCAAGTTTAAATCCAGTTTGTTTGTTATTTTTCTGTGGTGGCATGTTTTGATTTTCTCTTCATTTCTTTTTGTCTATATTTTATAGATATTTTCCTTGTAGTCATAATGTGGATTACACGTAGCATCTTAAAGTTATAATAATCTGTGTTAAATTTATGCCTACTTAATTTTAATTGAATAAAAAATACCTGTACCCTTCCACAGATCCATTAACAACATTAATTTATGTTATGAATGTCGCAAATTACATCTTTATATATTGGCTGCACATTAACATAGATTTATAATTATTCTGACTCATTTGTCTTCTAAATCTTGCAGGAAATAAGGCATGGGGTTATAAACAACATTACAATAATACTGGTTATTATATTTGTCCATGTATTTACTTTACTGGAGATATTTATCTTTTCATATGGTTTTGTGTTACTACCTAGTGTTCTTTCATTTCAACTTGAAAGACTCTCTTTAGCATTTGTTGTGCAATGGGTCTAGTGGTAGCAAACTCCCTCAGCTTTTGTTGATCTGGGCTATCTTAATCCCCCTCTCATTTTTGGAGGACAGTTTTTCCAGGTATAGAATTCTTGGTTGACACTTTTCTTTCAGCTCTATAACTTCTGACATTAACTACTTGGATTTAGCACAAACTCCACAGTTTAAGGGCTCAGGCCCACAAGACTGCCTGCCAATTACAAGGGGTGAGTTCTCAGGTTACTCACAACTTCTGTCTGACTGAGCTACAAATTAGACGCTTCCACAACCCAATTCTCACGTGCAAATCATTTGCTAGAATGGCTCACAGAACTCAGGGAAACACTTACCCTTACTGGTTTATTACCTAATAAAGTAAAGGATCTGATAAAGGATACAGATGAATAACCAGATAAAAAGGTACATAAGGCAAGGTACAAAGGGTCTCAAGTACAAGAGCTTCTGTCGCTGTGGAGTTGGGGTATGCCACCCTCCTGGTACATGGATCCGGTCTTACATGGATTTTTATGGAGGCTTCATCACATAAGTATGATTATTAACTCAATCTTCAACTCCTCTCCACTCCATGGAGAATGGGAAATGAAGCTGAGACTTCAAAGCTTCTAAGTATGGTGTGGTCTGCCTGGTGACCATCCCCATCTGGAAGTCCACCAAGAGTCAACTCATTAGAACAAAATGTGCTCCGGTCATGCATACAGGAAATTCTGAGGGATTTAGGAGCTCTGTGTCAGGAATAAGGGCTAAAGACCAAAGACTAATACAAAAGATGCTTCTAGTACTCCTGTTGCCTGGGAAATTATAAGGGTTTTGGAGCCGTGTGTCAGGAACTGGGGAAAGAGACATATATATATATATATATATATATATATATATATATATCTTATTATTTCATGCTGGTTGTCACACATAACATGGTACTGAGACTTCCTGTGTCTCAGCTGCCAAATGAAGTGAGTTAATATGTTCTTAGCACTTGCCAAGTTCTCAAGAAAATGAAGTTATTATTATTATTATATTATCAATAACAATATGTATATCTCACTAATGAGACTGCTTCCTTCCACATATTCCTGTGTGGTGCTGGAATTCTCTACTATGTAGCTGAACACAGAGCTCCCTAGTATATGAGGTCTCATGTCTATTGGGAAGATAATTCAGCTCTAAGCCTTGCCAGATGCTTGTACCCCAGTCAAGCAATGCTAGATGTTTACTGAAAATCATTTATTTTATCAAAGAAACACTAATTGTGATATCCCTATGATTAATGACATATCTAACATGAAGCTCAAAATTTGGTCTTCAGACCTATGTCATCCATGTCACCTGGGACTTGTTAGAAATACAGAATTGCAGACCTTGTCCTGGACATGCTGAATCATAATTTACAAGATCTCCAGATGATTCATTTGCACATTCAAATTTGAAAAGCACAATTTTAGTGCCAACTGAGAGAACCAAGGCTTCCCTAGCTGGAGCATGAACTTTGAGCTGAAGCCTTCTGAAAGCTAACCAGCCATGCTGCAGTGTGCCTACAGATCTAGGCACGTGCATGTTCAGAAACCACCCCAAGATGAAGATTAAAACCACCTGCACTCATCTGAATAGCATAGGGTCACTGCTAACATATTTAAAAGTAAATGAGAAGTGATTTTAAAATTTCTCTCTTATATAACCTTCAGTAAAAAGATCAGCAGGGGCCTCCGATGAGTAATCATGAAGACCCTAGGTCAATCTTCAAACACTCATGAAATGATGTTTGAAGCCCTTGTGAAGAAATACAAAAAATGAGAGAGAAGACGTTTAATGAGAAGTGTAATTCTAGAGTCTACCTCTGGTCCTACTATCACCAGATCTGGGACTTTAGGCAAGTCACTTAACCCCTTTGAACTTCCATTATGAAATGGAAATTTAACCAGTTAAATAGAAATTTGACTTGTTAAACAGAAACTATAATAGCTGTCTTACCTACTTCACAGGGTTGTCTACTGACGGATATCAGTAGTGAAGTAATGCCAGTTTCAAAAGTTGTAACTATATCCTGCAAATATACCACAAAGGACTTGCAGCTTCCTACAGCCACCAAAAGTGTCTAAGGAAAAACTGTAGCCCAGGACCTGAGCTGAAGGATGACTACACTATAACAACTAGGAATTCTTGTCACCTTGCTTTTTTAAGTCTTCACATACATTGCACATTTAATACCCCCAAAATTATGAAGAAAAGTATTATTATTATTCTAATATAGACCTGGACATGAAGGCAGAGCATAAGTGTTATTCTAAAATGAGTATATTTGTCAATCATCATTCTCCATTTTCTCTTCCAACCTGACTTAAACATTTATATCATAGGCCATAGCTCTCCTTGTGGAAACAACCATCGAAAATGTGACTTCAGACATTTTCAAATTGTGAAATGTGCTTTGAGAAAATGGAATAGTCCTGAGAAGTATGACTCCTAGAGAAATTGCAGTTTGGTAAGAGGAATTTAATCCCCAGAGAACTGGCCCTCACTTTCTCTCTAGCCCTCCAAGGGAAAGAACTTCAGGTGGAAAAAGACTTCTCAAGTTACAAACAAATTTAGCTATCAAAGTAGATAATGGTGGAAATGAATGAGAATCATAGTTAACCAGGCAGACTTCACTGTTTTGCAGAGAAATTCACACAATCTCCTGAATTTGGTGGATTTGGAACACCCTCTATCCATATCTCAATTACGAATAAGGTTTAGGATCACAGTATTTTTATGCTAGGTGCTGTGTGTTAAATTCTCATGTAACAGGGAAGGGGGATTTGCCTCATGGAGATCGAGTGACTTGTCCAGTTTGCAAATTTAGATATGATAGTTGTGGGATCAGAAAGTAGGACCTCTGAAACCCCATATAAAGCTTTTTGTCTGATATGATTGGAACTTGTTCCTGGGAGTCATGTTTATTAGGTTATAAAAGTGTCACACTACGAGCTGGTTCATTCCAGGCCATGAGCCCAAGTTAAGCCTTACATAGCAGTTCTAGAGGTCACTCTCAGCTCAGTTGCTCTATTTTGAAAGGCTTCTTAAAATTCCATATAGTTATTAATTCTTCTGTGGATTTGATATCACCATGGAAAATATGTACAAATTGGCTCAGTTAAGACTGCATAGAATTCAGGAAGTGAAGGTAGACAGAAAAAAAATGTGAGGAGCCATAAGACAAGTTAGTTTAACTTTTAACCATTTCTCATTAAAACTAAAGAGCTAGAACTTCATCAAGACGAACATCATCAAAAAAGGGGGGAGAAACAAACTTCCATATCAAATAAATTACTCTCCATTAATCAACGTATTTGTGACAATTTGTCTCCAATGAAATACTTGATGAATGACTTTCTTCTCTAGGTCTGTAAGTGGATGGCATTGGGACTGTGGTTCCTCCTCTTAGTAGGGACCAATCACAGATGGCTGGAATTTCGTGTTCTGTTTTTCCATTCCCCTTGGGCTCCATCTGGCCCAGATGTCTCTTCTGAGAGTTGACGGTTAAAGACTAAGATCAGCCCCAATATGTGGCCACTATTTTACTAAATATTTTCCTACTCATAGAAATATTCATCGATGCTTCTTTAACACTGAAAAGAGAGATTTACATTTTTAAATGTTGCATTTTGAATTAGGTTATAGAAGAATAATACGATGACCAATTTTCCACTTGCCGTTGGTTATTTGACTACTAATTTGATTGCAGAATTGTTCTTATATTGTAGTCGTTGTTTAGGCTAAACTAAGCATTCAAGTGGGTTTTAAACTGCTGCTTTCAAATTGACTCATAGTCAAAATATACGGAAAATATGTTATACAGATACTAATCAGATTCAGTAGTATTTTTAAAAATCCTTATATTCTATTTGAAAAATAGGATAATTGTAGATATAGAGTGAAAGGGTTTTTACTTCCTTTAGCTAAAGGAATAAAAAATTAAATCATATAGAAAAAGTATTATAAAAAAGAAAATGGCAAATATTTGCCTTTATGAATTTTTCTGTCATAGAATACACATCTAATAAAAACTGGGGACAATTCAGTGAAGAAATACAAATTTATAGCATTTTAGAGAAGAACTAAGAAATAGCTGGATTCTATGACATAATCATCTCATCACATGTTTGTGGAAAGCAAACAGTTAAATGGAAATCAAAAGCTCAAAGTTTAGATACCTTCTAATCTTGAATACCTAAAGTATATTTTAACTTCAGTTAATAATAGATTGTAGATTTTGAAGAACAAAGAACAACTTAGTTAAAACAAGAACTAGCCCTAAACTTCGGAATTGAAGCTTATTATTTTCCCCAACTTGGATACAGGACTTTCTATTTATCCTTGTGAGTGAGTGAGCAGGGCAATGTGTAGAGTCAACCACCTACTATAGATTTTGCTTGTAAAACTTCTGAGATTTATGGGCAGATAAGATCATATGCGCCCTCTTCTGAAGAAGCAGGACCTTGTGAAACGTTTTCAAACAGCTTCATACAGAAGAGCCCCCGATGCCAGTGAGCCACCTGGGCAACTCACGCTGGCCTCTGGGTGGCCTCTTCCTCTGTGTTCTGGCCAGACTCTAAGACCAAGCATTCGTCATTGAACAACACTTCTTTTCTGAGGACACAAGGAATAGAAATGATAAGATTTGCAATGTTCATCCACCCTTTCAGTCAACAGCCCAGCCATTTCACTGGCTATGCAAAGAGGCAGAAATATCGCTGAATGGTGAAAAACAGCTCCCCCATATTCAGCAATCAGTGTCTGCTGTTCGTGGCTCTGAACCATAGGATGGAGATGCAAAGGTGAGCAAGGCAGTCTTTATCCCTCCCCTCATGGAGTTTACAGAAAAATGTTCTCCCTGTGGCTGTTCAGTCTGTGCATAGTAACCACCGCCTCTTCTGGAAGCTAAATAATTTACTCCTTTTGACCTTCACATAGAAATCTCTTCCAGCAAATCCCTTAGAATTCCATAAAAGAAACTTTATGAGTGAAATTCATCCAATAAATTCTCAATGAGCCAGTCATGGAATCATGAAACCGCTTAGGTGCCCAGCTTCCTTCTTTGCAGAGGAAAAGAAGGTTTCCTTGTGCTTGTCCCTTCCTTGGGAAGCCCAGCTCCTAGCGAGTGGGCAATCTGTTGCCGGCCCAAGCCAACATTCCGGGTACAGCCTGATTTCCACTCCCTTGAAACATAAACCTCTCTGTTCAGCAGTAGCTTCTGGCTCCAGAGTCTTTTTATGTCTCCAAACTGCTGCCTCTGTTTGGATGAAATAGCATTTTAACACATCTGAATTTTCTGTTTGAGGTATATTTTCAGACATGGAATAAAGAAAACACTTCCCTGCTCAATATAGTTTTCTCAGAGTCATTTCTAAGATAGTAAGACAGATTTATTTTTCACGACAAAAAAAAATTATCTCTTTCATAAATTTTTTGGGACTGGATTTCAGGGTCTTAATAGCTTTCTCGAGATCCTTTGTATTTAGAGAGTTTCTTGATGATGACATTTTAAATCTATCAGCTATAGCAGAGGTGGAAAAACGGTGGCCCCTGGTGTAACTAAAGTGTCATTGGAACACATCCATGTATTCAGTTATAGATTGTCTATTGCTAACTTTTCTGCTACGACAGCAGAGTTGAGCGGTTGGGACACAGACAGTATGACCCACAGAACCTAAAACATTTCCTCTTTGGCCCTTTACAGAAAACATCTGCTGACCCATGTTGTGTAGCCGAAAAGCCAACCTCCCATTCCCTGCGTATACCCTGTTCTCATTCTCACACTAGGTTTTCCACACTCGTTTACTGTTCTTTTCAGCTCTTTTTTCTTGTTCATTTTGGATCTTTGGTTCATGATATTCTAAACACAGAGCCTCCTGCCTCTCCCAAAATGATTACTGATTCTACCCCACCTTCAAATTCAACTTCTTGATGACTGCAGTGATGGAAGTAGTGTGAGAAACCTACAGTTCCCACCCCATGCTCCACACTGGCTGTATTTTCTTGCCCAAAATAGGAATATATTTTTAGCATATCCATGTCTTAGAATGTCATTCCAGATTAATACATTCTTTAATCATTATCTCACAAATTGAATTTTCCATCTTGCCATGTGCTAGATGCATTTCTCAGCGTTCTATGCTCCAATCAGTCTATCATCAGTGCCTCCATGGCACTCCAAAGTTGGATTATTAAGTCCACTCTATAGATGCCAGACCGAGGTGCAGAGAGGTTAGGTAATTTGCTCAAGTTTACAAAGCTTGTAAGTGGCAGAGCCAGAATTTAAAGTCAAGTCTCTCTTTCTCCCAGTTGCCTACAAAAGGTCTTCATTACATTGCATTGCCATAAAACACTAAAGAGTAAATTATTTTTACTATTCTAGTGGAAATACTTCTAAAATATTCTACATACTTCTCTGCCATTTCAATTAGATCATACCAAACATAAGTTAACCTCTTCAGGACTAGTTAATATCATAATTACTATAAATTTTATAGTGGTAAAGAAGCATTTGAATCTACAAAGTGACTCATTGGCTGCATAAACTTAGGCAACTAACTTAGTCTCTCTGAGCCTCAGCTGCCTCATCTGCACAGTGAAGTTAGTCATATACTCACAAAAGACAACATAAAATGCTGTGAATGAACCAGGCACACAGGAAGGATGCACTAGGTGGTTATTATTATTAGATTATTGGATTATTGAGGATACTCTTTAACTTGGCTGCCTTAGACTTACTTCCTCAATGCTTAGAAGTACTGCCAAGAACATCAAACAAGTTTAAGTGATAAACTGATATTTGCACTCCCGCGGCCTATCTCTGGACTAGATTGGGTCTTGTTGGAGTTCAGTGTCTATGATCTGTATATTTTCTGCTGTAGCTGGTATCTCTAGTACCGAATATTGTTTCATGAGGATTTACTGTGGCTGTTGATAGAGACAGAAAGTCTTGTCTTTAGCCCTGGCTGTCACGTGGACAACAGGCATAGATAACAACAGTCAGTCTCAGTGTCTAGCCAGCCTCAGCTCTCCATGGGACTGCCTGGGAAATCAGCAGATAGTCATAATTTTAATAACACCCGAGTGCATCAGAAAAGTGTGAAGGGATCAGCATCTTAGCATACTGATGCAGTTTCATGTGGCCTCTCCAGCAGAGAGGTAGGTCCAGGGCCACTCTGTGGATACTCTTCCTTAAGGGAGTGATTCTGAACCCACCAGAGCTCTTTGGGCAGAAATTGGATATAGGGTCAGACATAGGATTCGTTTCAGTGTTCCAAAAATCCTTTGCAGGGAAAGAAGCTTAATCTTTTCTCTGAGTGGCTCTGTAATGTGTATAATGTACCAGTGAGTGGAAATTAAGAGGAAGCATGTTCCTACTCGCCCCACGGAAGCACTGTTGAAAAACTTTTCCCAGAGGACAAACTCCTCTGATGTGACACCAGAATCTTCCAATGGGGCCACTCACAGGGAACTCATGCATTAACGAGGTTGAGGGAAGGTCCTTTTAACTCTGAAATCCTCTAATTTAAGACTTAGGAAAAGTTATCCTGTGAATTCTAATGGACCACAGATCAAGTCATGCCGCAAGCAGTAAGGACCATGCCTCAAGCAGTAAGGTTTTACAGGGTATATGAATTAGGAAGGATTAACAGGCAAGACCCTTGGTTCCTCCATCTGGAAAGCAGACATCTGCACTAGCTCCTGCTCACTCCTGCCTTGGCCCCCACCTCACCCAGGCTGAGTGCTCTGCTTCTTAGTGAGGTTACTCTATTGTTTCTCATCCAATCCAGGACAATTTTAGAGTAAAACAGGGATTATTATGGCGGGATATAAATTGGAACTCAGGTATTTTTTCCTATAAGGCTCTCTAATGAGGTTTTTTTTTTTTTCATAAAACTAATGTTCTTACATCTTCCTTTATTCCTAGAACAGTATTTCTTGTTTTTACATTTGTTTCTGTGGGTAAAGAAAGCATTTTGGGTCGTCTGTCCAAAGGGAAATGGGACAAGAAGCAAAAAACTGTTCAAACGGTAAATAAACTATTTAGGATTTGATGTGTATTCATGAGTCACGGGGGTAGGAAGAGGAACTTAACTGCACTAGGTCGGTAAACCACAAACCCTCTGAATCAATAGTATTTCGTTTGCTGTTCTAATAATGGCAAACACCAAGGTGTACCAGAGTGGGTGTGAGGGGTTTCTTTGCTTTTTTTTTTCTTACATGATGTTTGATCATAGTGTTAAGTTCATTCAAAGGAGGCAGGAAAATTTTCTGTGTCACTGTCAAGGCATGGGAGTGGGGCTCTGCCTGGGACTCTGGGAGAGAGACAGGATCTTGTCACATGAAGGACAGGGTGTCATCTCTCCTGCTGGACATAGCTGAGATCACAGACTCTCACAGAGTGGGTAGGGGTGTCCTTATATTTCATTTAATTATCAAAAAGACCCATTGGGTTGGCCGTACTTACTGTAAGAGAGGAGGAAGCAGTGCTTCAAATCAGCGAACTCCCACAGGATGTAGCTGGGGTCTGAACTTGTGCCTCCAGACACAAAAGATGTTGATCACAGTGGTCAAAAAATGACTTTCAAATTACAGGAAGCTGCTATCATCTTCCATGCCTTCATCTTGCAGATGAGAAAGCCTGGCTGAGAGACCAAGGGATTTTACAAGAAACATAATGCACCAAAGAGCAAAGGAGAGAATGAGAAGATGCTTTTGAGTTCTGAATTTATGCTCCTTCCGTTCCATAGCGCTCCCTCTAAAGCTTTCAGGGAGACACAGTGAGATAAGAGGTTACCACCATCATTTGCGTTTGCCTCCAGCATATACTAGTGTTCATGCATACTAGCACTGTGTAAGCATGTATGTGTGTGTAAGTATCCTTGTATGTGCAAGGGTGTTCTTGCATGAGAGTGTGTGTTGCGTGAATTTGTACATACACACAAGTCTATATGCATTTTTGGTGGTGAAAGGGAGAAAATAGTATTTATTGAGCCCCAAGCTTGTGCCTAGTATAAGTCAATAACTTCCCTTAAGTTATTGCACACATTTAGGTAGATATTATTATTACCTGCATTTTTCAGATGACAAAAACTTTGAGTTAAATAATACGTATTACCAACTCACAATATAATACATTCTTTACAGGAATCATAAAGGATGTAATCTAAATTTTCCTAGACTTGAGAATGCGCTCTAAGAATCCTGCAATGATTCACATGAGAAATGGAGGTTAGCATCACATTGGAGTATAGAGATGCACTAGTTAATAAATTGCTGGTTACTCCAATGTCTGGTCACCATGGTCTGATAGCACAGACTTTGGAAGCAGTAGACCCTGGTTTGCCCTCGCGTTCAACTACACACCAGCAGCAAGGTCCCTGAATAAGGCTAAGAAGCAAGGGCTTCTATCCTTTTTAAGACATCTTGCCATTTTCAGAATAACTGTTTTTGGTAGCTGTTCTTGCATATACTCAAGGGTGCAAAGCACATTTCTTGGCTGGGATAAATAAAATATCATGTGACAATGCCACGCAATTTATTAAGTTACATCATATAAATTGCCAATATCCAATTATTTTTATCCTGCAAAAAGGATAATTTTATATGGCTTAACCTAATCCTTTATTAAACTGTAAGAAAGAGAGAAATAGCTATATGGAACTGGCAAACCACTCTGGAAAGTTAGTCTAGGTAAGAAGAGGTGAGAGTTATGATCAGCTTTCCAAAGCAGTTCTTAACAATCTGCCACTTTCAAAGAAACTCCCCTACTCTGTATTTACGGTGAACTCAGCTTGTGCAAGAAACAAGGTCTGTAGGATGAGATTCAGAATTAGGGGATCAATATTTTATGCCAAATCCAAGCGTCTGGTGGATGGGAATTGATGAGGAAGGACAAGGGAGAGTCTAGGCAGCTGCAAATGTGGCCTTTGCGGGTCTGACCTACTTGGACATTCAGGGTCCATCCCGGCCCCGCCTTCTGTAATGAATACTTTTAAAAACCCTCCTTGAATCCCTTGTTAGCCAACTCTTAAGGCTACTCTTTATCTTTTAGTATTAATGTCTAGACAGAGGTTCTCAAACTTTGGGGTCTCAGGAGCCCCTTACACTTTTAAAAATTATTGACAATGTAACGAGATTTGGTTTGTGTGGGCTTATCTACTGATAGTTAGTGTACTAGAAAATATAACTGAGATTTAAAAATACTTATGCATTATTCGGCCAGGTGCCTTGGCTCACGCCTGTAATCCCAGCACTTTGGGAGACCGAGGCCAGCGGATCTCTTGAGGTCAAGCGTTCCAGTCCAGCCTGGCCAACATGGTGAAACCCTGTATCTACTAAAAATACTAAAATTAGCTGAGCATGGTGGGCGCTGTAATCCCAGCTACTCAGAAGGCTGACACTGGAGAAATGCTTAAACCCAGGAGGAGGTTGTGGTGAGCCGAGATCGAGCCACTGCACTTGAGCCTGGGCGACAGAGACTGCATCTCAAATAAATAAATAAATAAATAAACAAACAAATCAAATAATAATAATAGTTATGTAACATAAACGAACAGTTTATATACTATATTTTTCCAAAACAGAAGCTGGGCGGAAATAATGGCACTATTTCACCTGCTTGCCTTCTATTTAAAGACTAGCTTAACAAGACACCTGGAATCTCGTGTCTGCCCCTGCATTTGATCTGTTGGAACATCCCACGTGCCCTCGCCTCTGGAAAGACCCAGGGTACACTCGTGAATAAAGTAAGTCGTTTCTCAGGAGCACAGTATTAGGAAAATATTTTTGAATTTATGGACTTGTGAAAACAATCCTTAGGGCCTCGAGGGTCTCTGGACCATATTTTCAGAACCACCAGCCTAGAGTGATTTTTAAAAATTGTTAAGACTTTATTCTCAGATCAGTTTGGGACCCCTCAAGGCCCTGATTCTGCTGTGCAGCCACGGTTGTGAATTGCCCCTGTCTGTTGTCCTATTGTCTAAAACGAATCTGCGATCCTCCCTGACCGCCTCCAGTTCCCCCGCCTGGCTCCTGCCTTCAGAGCGAAGGTCGCCGCGCCCCTTCGTCGCGAGGCCCTCCTGGTGCCTGAGTCAGGTCCCATCCAGAACGTGGGCGTGCGGGGACGGCGGGAGACCAAGGCAAGAGCGACAGCTTTGGGGAAGAGGAATATGCTGCCATCACATCCTGGACCAGGTCAACTTCTGTCTGGACCACCGGCAGGAGAATGACCCCCTCCAGACCTGCCTACAGTAGCCGCTGAAGTCCAACCAGAAGAGGCGCCTGGAGTTCCAGCAACAGCTCCGTGAGGTCCCGGCCATGCCAGCCCCTAGGTTCCGAGAACCCCCAAACAGGCCCAACCATGTCCCCTGGGCCAGGCTCCAGCTTGGGCACTCACCCCTTGGCTTAAATACCTTCTCCAGGGCCAGTCTTCAGGGTACCCTGGTGGGTCTGCAGCCTGGGACAGCTATCCACACCGTCCCACGGTCCCCTTTGCCTGTCTGAGCTGGTCCCCACTGCCTGGCATCCCCTTTCGGGGCCAAAGGTGGGCCTGACTCCCACCCACGTGCCTGCCTGCCCAGCTTTCTGTGCAATTCCTACTCTCCCCAGGCCTTGAGCTTCCACATTAAATGGGTCTCTCTCTCATACACACACACACACACACACACACACACACACACACACACAAATAAATCAATTGCATCGGATGTCCTATTAAAAGTCCAAACTCTGGCCAGACCCGGTGACTCACGCCTGTAATCCTAGCACTTTGGGAGGCTGAAGCGGGTGGATCATGAGGTCAGGAGTTCGAGACCAGCCTGACGAAGATGTTGAAACTCTGTCTGTACTAAAAAATACAAAAATTAGCCGGGCATGGTGGCACACACTTGTAGTTCCAGCTCCTCGGGAGGCTGAGGCAGGAGAATCACTTGAACTTGGGAGGCAGAGTTTGCAAGGAGCCGAAATCATGCCACTGCACTCTAGCCTGGGCGACAGAGCAAGACTCTGTCAAAAAAAACAGAACAAAAAACAAAACAAAACAAAACCTGTCCAAACTCCTTAGCAGGGTATAAAGTCCTTGAAGACCTAAAAGTCTTCTTTCTGTCTTGTGGTCCCAGGTCCCCAGGGATAAGCGTGGTGTTATCCTGACAATATTCAACAGAATTTCTCAGGCTTTTTCCTCTGTGCAACACTGGGAGACTTGCAGCCCTCTCAAAAGTGTCCTTTTATTTCTACTTGAGTTCCCCAGGTGGGGCCCAGTAAGCCCTGCTAATAACTCTCCACCAAAAGATTGTGATTTTCAGGAGGGCAGAGAAACTGTCTTTTTTACAGGACTATTGTCAGCACTTCCTTGCTCAGTAAACATTTGTTGAATGAATGAATGAATGAATGAATGCCACATGGTAGCTCAGTAAACATTTGTCAAACGAATGAATGAATGAATGCCACATGAACACAGCCACAAAGATGCCAAGTTCACCATCAAGCTACTCTGTTGTTCTACGTCTTGTTTTATGGATTGCAAACATGTGCTTCTCCCTTCTAATGACTCACTGAGTGGGGAGTGTGTGTGTGTGTGTGTGTGTGTGTGTATCTCATGGAACAGGCTTGTGAGCTTGCCAATTTCACTCTAAGGAAGTTCACCAAATAGAGGAATTCTTGTCAGCTGGGCCCAGCCAGCCCTCCGCATGTGCCCTGAGCCATTGAGGCAACTAGAGGTGCCCATGTCCGGTTGGAAGGTTGAATGCTGGTTGGGTGCTGTGTGCTGGTGGCCTAGGACAGGGTCAGGTTAGGAATAGCAATCCCTTTAGGACTGCTCCTTCGTCTATACCCTTCAGCCTGCATAAATGTGCAGGTGTGTGTGTGTGTGTGCACTCACGTGCACATGTATGTGAGAGTGTGTGCGTATGTGCATTTTGAATCACTTGAAAGTGAGCTAAAGATAGCATTCCCTCTGTCCCATATATATTTTGGTGTATATTTCCAACGAACACGATATCCCTTTCTATAACCATAACAGTTACCCAAATCAGCACATTTAACTTGGATACAACACTTTCAATCCACAGACTGTATTTAAATGTTGCCAGTTTCCCCAGTGATATCCTTTAGAGCTATGCTCCGTCTCTTCAGTCTGCTTTAATTTTGGACAACTCCTCAGTATTTTTTGTCTGATTTGACCTTGGCATTTTTGAGGGGTGCAGGTCACTTTATGTTACAGCAGATATATCCATTTGGCTGTGGTCATGGGATTATCTAAATAATGAGAAGTCCTGGTACCAGGTATAATGGGATAAGCACATGCCACTCTCTTGCTCACTGGATGTCGCTATAAAAGCTGGACATAAGGCACAGGGCAGCTGTGAGAACTCTGAAAAGTGACTCTGAGAAGAGGACTGGAATTTAAAGTGCTGAAACTGGTGGTGAATTTTTTTTTTTTTTTTGGTCTGTTGCTTTTATCCCTTGGCGCTCAATACAGATGCAGTTGCAGAAGTACACACAGAACCAAGTAACTAAAATTCCAATTTTGTTGCCAGAAGGCCTAAAAAGGGACTCCAGAGAACTAGAAAATCCTGGGAGCTCATGGAGAGGGAGGAGTTCAGGAGAGTGGCCCACACAGTTGACGTGGGTCTGAAGAAATACACACAGGAGATGCTAGGGGTGGAGCAAGAGAGACTGAGACCTAGACCAGCCATGGTGTGGCACATACCTGATCAATGTAAAAAACACTGCCAAGGCTTTTGTTTCTTTGAGTTCTTAAAAAATTAATTAGTAGATCATTTTTAGAGCAGTTTTAGGTTTCTGGAAAATTGCGTAGATGGTATCAAGTTCCTATATGCTCCTGCACCCCCACTCCCCTTATTATTACCATCTTGCATTGGTGTGGTACATTTGTTGTAATTGATGAGCCAATATGGTTATGTCACTATTCATGAAAGTCCATAGTTAAGTCCAGAGTTCACATTAGGGTTCACTCTTGGGTACATCCTATGGGTTTTGACAAATGTGTAATGATGTGCATCCACCATAAGGTACCATACAGAATACTTTCCACTGCCCTAAAAATATCCTATGCTGAGCTCATGTGGTGGTGTCTGCCTGTGGTCCCAGCAATTCTGGAGGCTGCAATGGGAGGTCTCGTGAGTCCCATAGTTCAAAGCTGCAGTGAGCTATGATCATGCTTCAGCTTGGGTGGCAGAATAAGACCCCACCTTAAAAAAAAAAAAACTAAAAAATTATCTCTCCTGTACCTATTCATCCCTCCCTCTACTCATCCCCAACAATCCCACCCCAGCTGAACCTCTGACAAACACTCATCTTTTTACTGTCTCCATAGATTTGCCTTTTCCAGAATGTCATATCGCTGAAATCATACAGTATGCAGCCTTTTCAGATTGACTTCTTTCTTTATCAGTATGCATTTAAGGTTCCTCTATGTCTTTTTCTGTGGCTGGCTAGCTTTTTCTTTTTATTACTCAATAATATTCCATCTCCTAGATGTACTACAGTCTGTTTATCCACTCGCTGTTGAAGGACATCTTGGTTGTATCCAAATGTTGGCAATTATGAATAAAGCTGGCATGAACACTCTCATGTAGTTTTTTGTAAAGACACAAGTTTTCAACTTATCTGGGCAAATATTAAAGAGCCCGCCTGCTGCTTCATAGGGTAACAATATGTTTACTTTTGTAAGAAACTGCCAATCTCCCTTCCAAGTCAGCTGAACTGTTTTGCACAGGCCTTGGACTTGGAGTTATGCAAGGGTAAGCTGGAGTCTCTAAGGGGGCATGATGGGGCTGGTTCTGTGAGTTTTGGAAAACGACAGACATGATTCAGCTGCAGCAATGGGGAGGAACTGCCACTGCTGGGTGGAAGCGGCCTTGCTGGGGAGATGCTGGCAGGAGGAGGAAATCCTCAGGAGGAACGGTTGGGCCCCTCTCTCTCCAGACTTGCGGCCTCGCTCTAGTGTCCCCTCGCCAGGAGCATCTGGCCAAGCCCATTTGCAGTTTGCAGAGTCCCAGTGCTGGCATCTCAAGGCAGGATATAGAAAGGTGGGTTTGGAGCCAAGAGACAATCATTTAATAATGGCATTACTCCCAGCCCTCGCTGGGATAAGTCCCTATCTTATTAAAGCGATAATACATGGCAGTAGTGAAATTAACAGCACTAGACATGCCACTTTCTCTCTGGACATCGGCATTTCGGTAGGGCAATAATTTCTGTGATCTAAGATTGTCTCCCTGCTGGACTCAGAAAAGAGGCAACAAAAGGGGGTAAGTTTCTATTTAGTCCTGCCAATCTAGCCTTTCTTGATCCCGGAAGCAGCCGTCCTGCAAACCCTGGGCAGCTCAGCACAAACCACAGCCCATCTAACATTCTCTTTACATTGTTGCCTGCCTTTTGTAATGGAGGGCGGGAGAGAATCACGACTCTGCTCTAAAGTTTCAGGAGAGCTCCCCATACCTCAGCCCCTGCCCGAAATTCACAGGTACATGACGGCAGTTTACAAAAATGGGGGAAAAAAGCAACCATTTGGTTTGAGCTGAATTGAAAAATGAAACAAAACAAAAAAACCCTCAGAGTTTCCTTTGAAAATTATTATCCTTCTTATCTCTCTACAATCACTTTCAGTCAAGCTCACGTCCATCTTTAATCTTTAATCTTCTGAAGTGTTAAAGGATGGACTCTAGTGACCAAGTGTCAATTTGCTGGTCTAACACGCTCCCTGGTGGTCAAAACTATCCAAGGTCTTAATAGGTATTAGACAACTCCATGGCCTTAAATAAGCATGGAAAAAAGTATGAAGCCAGAATATGACACAACTAACTGAAAAACAAAAAAAAAAAACAAAAAAAAAAACCAAAAATACATGACACCATTTGTAGAGAGGAAAATGTGTCTCTGTTTAGCAAAAAAAGTCACACCACAGGCCCAGTCACTCCACTTAAAAAAATCAGATTATTCACATATTCTGGTAGTTTGTATTACAGCTTCAACTTCTAGACTCTGTTTTGTGATATTTTGCCATGTCATACAGTTTGGTTACCATACAAGAAGGAAAGCCATTATGGATTCACTTCTGAATATTAAAGATAAAATAAAGGCTGCGTAGGGACCTGTACTTTGATATAAAACAAATGTTCTTTATTGTTCAATAAGCCTTACTTATTTCCTCCCCCCGCCAAGGATAATTGCAGAGGCTAAGAGTTCAAATAACCAAAATT
>NW_012102123.1:25461-35131 GCF_000951045.1 Mandrillus leucophaeus
CATGATGGGGCTGGTTCTGTGAGTTTTGGAAAACGACAGACATGATTCAGCTGCAGCAATGGGGAGGAACTGCCACTGCTGGGTGGAAGCGGCCTTGCTGGGGAGATGCTGGCAGGAGGAGGAAATCCTCAGGAGGAACGGTTGGGCCCCTCTCTCTCCAGACTTGCGGCCTCGCTCTAGTGTCCCCTCGCCAGGAGCATCTGGCCAAGCCCATTTGCAGTTTGCAGAGTCCCAGTGCTGGCATCTCAAGGCAGGATATAGAAAGGTGGGTTTGGAGCCAAGAGACAATCATTTAATAATGGCATTACTCCCAGCCCTCGCTGGGATAAGTCCCTATCTTATTAAAGCGATAATACATGGCAGTAGTGAAATTAACAGCACTAGACATGCCACTTTCTCTCTGGACATCGGCATTTCGGTAGGGCAATAATTTCTGTGATCTAAGATTGTCTCCCTGCTGGACTCAGAAAAGAGGCAACAAAAGGGGGTAAGTTTCTATTTAGTCCTGCCAATCTAGCCTTTCTTGATCCCGGAAGCAGCCGTCCTGCAAACCCTGGGCAGCTCAGCACAAACCACAGCCCATCTAACATTCTCTTTACATTGTTGCCTGCCTTTTGTAATGGAGGGCGGGAGAGAATCACGACTCTGCTCTAAAGTTTCAGGAGAGCTCCCCATACCTCAGCCCCTGCCCGAAATTCACAGGTACATGACGGCAGTTTACAAAAATGGGGGAAAAAAGCAACCATTTGGTTTGAGCTGAATTGAAAAATGAAACAAAACAAAAAAACCCTCAGAGTTTCCTTTGAAAATTATTATCCTTCTTATCTCTCTACAATCACTTTCAGTCAAGCTCACGTCCATCTTTAATCTTTAATCTTCTGAAGTGTTAAAGGATGGACTCTAGTGACCAAGTGTCAATTTGCTGGTCTAACACGCTCCCTGGTGGTCAAAACTATCCAAGGTCTTAATAGGTATTAGACAACTCCATGGCCTTAAATAAGCATGGAAAAAAGTATGAAGACAGAATATGACACAACTAACTGAAAAACAAAAAAAAAAAACAAAAAAAAAAACCAAAAATACATGACACCATTTGTAGAGAGGAAAATGTGTCTCTGTTTAGCAAAAAAAGTCACACCACAGGCCCAGTCACTCCACTTAAAAAAATCAGATTATTCACATATTCTGGTAGTTTGTATTACAGCTTCAACTTCTAGACTCTGTTTTGTGATATTTTGCCATGTCATACAGTTTGGTTACCATACAAGAAGGAAAGCCATTATGGATTCACTTCTGAATATTAAAGATAAAATAAAGGCTGCGTAGGGACCTGTACTTTGATATAAAACAAATGTTCTTTATTGTTCAATAAGCCTTACTTATTTCCTCCCCCCGCCAAGGATAATTGCAGAGGCTAAGAGTTCAAAGAACCAAAACTTAAGTCTCAACTTCAAACCCCAGACCCAGCTTTCACTGATGTGTGGAAATTGGAATATCATTATTCATCTCCCTTTCTTTTCTACACTGTCTAATAAAGACAGTGGCTACCTCATAGGGACATGGCTCCCTGAGAGCAGGAATCTTGTCTGTTTCTAGCTACTGGTCTGCCCCTAGTGCCTGATAACTGAAACCAGATGGCCTTGGTAAACAATACGGAGAGAAAGCAAAAATGACTTACCTGCAATGCTGAGAACAAGCAAAAATCGCATCCAGGAATTTCTCCTGAAATTAAGACTCTGAACCAATTACATTGTTGCCTTATCAAGACTAACACTAGCTCTTTTCACTGCCCTCATCTTGCTGTGCTACAAATCTATAGCTGGTCAGAAACTCTGCCCAAACCCAGTGGCTTCCCACCTTCCAAGATTGACCTTAAAAATTACTACCGCCTTCTCACTAAAACCCAGTAAACATCCCTTCCTGACTTCCCCGTTCTGAGACCCCAGGCTCAGAGGCTGCCCCCGCCTCCCCACAAATGCAGCAGGTGAAACAAATTTAGCTTTGATGGATTGATAATCTTTCCTGGTGTTTCTGCATGTTCAAGAGTAGACATATCTAACTCACAGTAAGCCTGGGCAAACATTGGTTTCCTTGCCTTCCTAGACCTTGCCTGCAAATGAGTGCCCTTTACTGGACAGGCCACAAGATGACCCTCATGGTGGATCCTGTTGCTGTGACTTACCAGGTTCATGACCTTGGGAAATTTGCCAAACCTCTCCAACGTTTAGTTTCTTCTCTGTCAAGTGGGGATCAGTAATAGTCCCCATCTTACATATTTTCTATAAGGATTAGAAGAGCAAAGTCACATTCTCAGTTATGGTTGTTATTCCTCAAAATTAATTTTCTCCTTTGGAGTCTATCTAACCAGCCAGGCTGCAAAGAAAGTGCAGGCATTTCAGGGATCTTTGACTTTCGTAGTTATCCATGAAGTTTTACTCTGAAGAGACATCCGAAGACCCAAATTAAATTCTAGGTTAACTTATAGCCAACCTGGAGAAAAAGAGTTCCCCAAACCTCCACACTGTCCAGGCAGTGAGCAAACAGATAGGAATAGATTCAAATAGGTGGAAACACTCTGAAGCCCAAAGGAACAGGCAGTGATGGATCTGAATTTCCCCAGAAAATAAAACCTCCAGGGTCAATTTACATGACTGGGCCAATAGAAACCTTGATGGTAGCTTTAGTTTTGCAAAATGGAGGTTTGAGAAACCATTCCAGAATGTGGACTCATCCATGTCCAAGAGAATGCTAGAGCCTGTGGAGTAGCTGGGTTTGCACTTCCAAACAAGGTCATATGGGCCTAGGAGGTGTAGCCTTTTCTACAAAGAGCTTTGTGCATTGGAGTTCTGGCGCCTCTGTTCTTATTCCAGAAAGCACAGCTTATTCACAACAGTCCGGAAAGACCTGGCCCCCAGAACTCTTGGCTTGAGGTTGTGACGTCTAAGTTTAATGCAAGCTCTAAGAATCAACTGCTAAGTTGAAAGTTAGAGAATTCAATGGAAACTGGCAGAGCATCTGGAGACTTTACCTGAGGTTCAACAGTCTCAGCGGGACCAATATAATCCTGATATTCTCTCCTAGGAACTGCAAGGTCAAGCTCAGAAATATCTTTTGCTACTCAAATCTACCCAAAAAGAGAGTGGTACCTGACAGCCAGTTTCTGGGGGTTTCCCAGAAGGCTACTAAACAATTTAAAAAGTAAAAAATAAATAAATAATAAATAAAGGAAGAAAAAATACAGGAAGGAAGGACAAAGGAGAAAGAGAGAGAGAAGAAAGAAGGAAAGGAAGGGAAACAGATAAAAAGAAGGAAGGAAAGAAAGAATGAAGGGAGGGAGGGAGGGAGAGAGGCAGAGAGAGAGAGGGAGGGAGGGAGGGAGGGAGGGAGCTGGGGACTTGATTAAGAATATCTAGAGTTCCTGTTAGTAGTATTTGATTCTTACAGCAAGCTGGCAGGTGGTAGAAAGGACACTTTTGCAATAGAACCTCTGCTAAAGACAGATTTGTTAGTAGAGGTGAAAAGTCTCCCAAAAGCCCGTTTCCCACAGACCCATTCAGTGAATCTGGCATAGAGAATTTCAGATTCCCCATGAAACCCAAAAGCAATTATCTTAGATTAGCAGGAGATCAGAAACAGCTTACTTCAAGTATTGTTTTCTAAACCCAGAGGACTGGAGAAATTATTATCTGGTAAGAATTCTAAAAACTCTGAAATTGGTAACATTTGTTCGGACTGGAAGGAGAAATATAAGACCTTGACAGGACAGACATACCTTTGAGAGCAGAATATGGTTGGAATGGACTTTTCTGAGATCTGTTTTCATTTCTGGAAAGTGCACGAGGACCCCGGTGAGAGCTCCATCTTAGCTCTTGGGGAACTTCTCAGCACCAGGTGGACGAGAGAAAGGTTTGTTCAGCCTCAGTACCGAAAAATTGATGTCTGGAAACAGCTCGGAGATGTCTGCTTGCATCACACGGTCATGCTTCAGATATTTCAGAAAGATTGTGCTGTTGGAAGGAGAGCACACACAGTCTTTTTTTGTTTTTTGAGACTGAGTCTCTCTGTATTTCCAGGTTGGAATGCAGTGGCAAAATCTCAGCTCACTGAAACCTCTATCTTCCGGTTTCAAGGGATTCTCCTGCCTTAGCCTCCAGAGTAGCTGGGATTACAGGTGCCCATCACCACACCTGGCTAATTTTTGTATTTTTGGTAGAGACAGGGTTTCCCTATGTTGGCCAGGCTGGTCTCCAACTCCTGACCTCAAGTAATTCGCCCGCCTCAGCCTCCCAAAGTGCTGGGATTACATGCGTGAACCACCGTGCCCTGCCCAAATGGTCTTTTAAAGTAAACAAATTCAAGCCTCTGAAAGATAGCAAAGCAAAGGAACAGTAAGTATTGGGCAGATATGAAATTAGTCATTTAATTGTGATAAATTCCTTTAATTTAAATATCATCACATGTATATTTTAAGAGATAAAATGAGATTTGCAAGTGAAAGTTTATTAAAAATGGTAAAGAGCTGTGAGGAATTAAGGTCAAGAAGGTTTCTAAATGTTTTCCAGGCCACCGACGACATGAATAGTTTACTTATAATCACTGCCATGGTACTTCTGTTAAAATTAGGACCACTCAGAGTGCTCTCTTATTTCAGACCAGGCATCACTTGGTTTGCATATTGGACTCCTGACAACCCTAGTGTGGTATGAAATGCCTGGTGACTGGTGCACTCTAACAATGTGCTTCTTCCAGAAGCAGCAACGTGGTGGTCCCCTGGCCCCCAGCTGATTCTCCAGAGCAGGCAGGGCTCTGACTTCAAGCCAGTCCTCTGATTTCCCCAACCTGAATGGAAATAACATTTTAAATTTAATTCCTAGACTGGCTTTTCTGGCTAGAAGAATCTCGCCTGAAAATGTCTTTTATCTCAATAACAAAAATATCAGATCACTTGTATTATTGTATTTACAGAAATTACAGATTTGGGCAGACATGTATTATATTTGGCTTAAGCTGGCGATTGAGATGCTGTGGGTTGAAGTGGGCTCTCACACAGATGTTGTTCTATGGAGCCCCCAAGTGGACACGCGTAGGTATAACCGCTCTGCAGCGCACCCTCATCGTTAGGAAAAAGGTCCAGTCTGAGGGCGCCTCCGTAGCCATAAGAGGGACATGCACTGTGCTGCGATGGAAAGGATTTGCAATATTGGTGCCATTCTTAAAAGCCAGACCTCACGGAATCAGAGTTAACACTGACAGATGAAAGAAAAAGGGGCTGAACCTAGGTGAAATGGACATTTTCAGCCACACATTCGTGTAGGATTGAATATGTTCTGCGCCGATTCCTGGCACAGTCCGACATTCCCCACTGGCCATGTTCTGACGGACGCGCCTGCGTTCTCACCGTGACCAACCTGTTTGCATCGTGGAGTAGATGATCTGTTCCTTGAGCAGACCTTTTCCTAGAACGTAGCAATCTCTCTAGAGTTGAAAGTAAGTTCTGCACCCGCTCACTTCATCCGGTGTACATTTGACCTTCTGAACAACGGCATAGAATAGCATTTGCTGTTTTGTAAGATTTTTGGAAGATAATTCAATACTTAAAATCAATCAGGTGTTGGCAAAATACAGAGAGTAAATATTTCAGACTTGTTGGTCAAGAGGGAAAATTCCAGAGTATTATCTAGGTACTTATGTAACCATTTCAAATGTAACCATTCAAAGGCACCATTTGAGTTTCTAGGCCATCAGGAAAGAGGTGGCTGGCTTGATCTGGCCTGTGGGTCCTAGTTTTCTGATTTGTGACCTAAAATATGATTTATTATGCAGGTGAGTGTATAAAGTTTTGTAACTAAATACTTTTGCAAATATGGCAGCTCTTTTGTTTTCAAAACAGTCCATCCTCACAGTGGGCAAAGATAGTGGTTGTCCTTTACCCCACAAACCAGAGTTTGGTCTCTTGGACCACAGAAGGGGTTCTTGTATCAGCCTTGCCTATTTCCTGAGCACCTGCTGGGCCCTAACGAAGCCAGATGTCTACGTCCCATCTCTGAAAGATAAGACCCTCCCATTGGTAAAGCGAGAGGATTCACTTGAGGAGATGATGAGTAAGCAGATATTAGTCCAGACTGAGCAGAGGCTTGTAGCGGGCTGGACTATCCACCCAAGATGCCACGACCAGGAGGACAGGAGTTATATCTGGCTGACTTTGGCCACAAATACTTACACTCATGTATTCATTGCGTTAATACTGACGGAGAATATACTTGGTGCTCATGCTGTGCTAGGTGCTGTGCTAGGTGCTGGGGTAGAGAGGTGAGCAAGGCAGAGAAAGTACTGGATACCACAGAGTCTACATTTACGCAGGGCAAAATCAACAACACACAAGTGGACTTGACTTCAAGATGATTTCAAATCGTGATGTGCACTGGAAGAAAGAAAATGGGGTGATGTGACAGTGTCACTGGAACGAGGGGGTGGTAAGGCCGGAACTTTAAAACAAGCAGGTTATGAGAAAGAGCAGGAACACCGAACAGCAGAGCAACTGCAAAGGCCCTGAGGTGAGTTAGGGGGATTTGCATCAGGAAGCCTTCTCAAGAGCAGGATGTGTGGTGGAGCTGGAGGCATGGGACAAGAAGGGACTGAGAAACGCTGCCTGGAGAGTGAAGTCTTCTAAATCCTAGGAAGTGGTATGAGCAAAGGCACTGGATTCTGGAGCAATAGTAATGTGGGAAACAATCAATAGACCAGACTGGCGGGCACCAGGGTTTGGAAATGTAGGAGTGTGCGGTAACAAGCAAGAACGGAGGACTGGCGCAGAGAACAGTGGGCCAGGAGGTGACAGAAAAGCAGCCAGGAGGCTGTCCAACAGTGAGTTCTGGCAGATTCACCCTTCAGGATAGGCTGAAAGGGAAGGAAAATGGAAGCTTTTTTTAAAACCATTTTGTGATCTCCAAATTTAATCAAAACTCTGGGTCCGGGAAGGCAAAGCATCAACAATTCCCTAAGACATTTTGGGCGCCTTGACATGAATGGACCCCCCACTGCTCTGCACTGGGGAAGGTGACTCCTGTGACTGACTCTACCACCCTGGGCCCCAAAGCTTGGTTTTGACTCTCTGGTTTTGACTCCAACATGTGGCTCAGAAAGCTCCAAGGACAAAGGGTCCACATTATATCCATAGGTATTTCCAGATCTGGTACAAGGAAAAGAGAGAGTAAAAAGGAGGACCGAGGGAGCTGCCCACGTGGGGCCGCCGGGTCAAGGCCCAGCATCTTAGGCTCCAGCCTTGGCTTTGGGACTTGCTATGCTGTGGAACCTCTAAGTAAGTGACCTAACCCCTCTGGGTCTTGGTTCCCTCTCCCCCTAGGCTCTTCCCACTCTGATTCCTAGAATATAGAGCAAGGATTGGTGATGTGTAACCACTGAAATTACCTTGGGAGCTTAAAAAAAAATACCAGTTCGTGGCCTCACCCTAGAAGAGCTGAACCAAAACCTCTGGGGGAGGGGCCCTGCATTTTCCACTGTAAAGCTGACGATGCTAATTCACAGACAGGGTTGAGGGCCACGAGGCAAACGTGCCAGGGGTTAACCAGCATTCTGGGTGCCTGAGGGAGCATGAGTGTCTAGACCAAGTTGCAGAATATGCAGCGCTCATCTCCGCTCCCTCTGATGGCTGCAAAGGAGACCTCTTGAGGTGGGACTGGTAGTGCTATAAATTCATTTCATTATGATTTTTGTCATTAAAATGTAAATGGGTTTATGTATTTGTACCTTATATAGTATTAAACAGAACCTGAAGGCCCTAAGTGTATCATTTCTTTGCCTAACCCCACTGCTTCCTGCATCCCATGCCCCAGAGGCTTAGGCAGGGGAGCGGGTGAGACTGTTCAGCCACACCTGGCTCCGCACGGAGGATAGGGTCTCACACCTGGCATCAGGGACTCATCTGGTGCCCAGAGGATCAGTTCTAACTGGGATAAAGGTTAACTTTAATGTGTTGTCTCTGCATCTGAGAAAAACCCCTTATAGGGTTGTAGTTACAGTCTTAGAAAATTCTGTGTGCTGCAAATCTGCTCAAGGAGGAAGGTCACAGTGGGAAGGTTCTCCAGAGTTCACGGAAGGCCAGGGATTCAGGCATTTTGAGGGACGAGTGGGAACAGTTTCTTCCTGCTCCAGCAGTACCGTCCCTTGCCTCCATGCCCTGCTCTCATTCCTGACTGCCTGTGCTTTGCTGGTTCTCTGTGTCTCACTCCTCCTCTTATGCGAGCTTAGGAGCCCGGTTTACCACCAAGGAAGGACCAAAAGGAGGAGGCTCAAGAAAAACCACTTTAGCTCCACCGAAGAGAGAGTGCTCGCTGGGCCTGAGGCCACACAGGGCAGTAGAAGATCCCTACCTATTCATCTTTGTTTCATGACATGTGACATCTTATTTGATTTGAATTCCATCCCTGACTAGTTCAACCTTAGCCGGGGTGATTATTTCCTTCTAGGTTGCCTTCTGAAACACCTAGTGCAAATAGGAGTTAGCAGGGAAACAGAATTACTGCAAGCAAGGGGAATGGATTCAGGGATGGGGACAAGTCAAAGTAGCCTGGGGCTGGTGGTTAGTATCCAGCCAGACTGCACAAACAAGTGGAGGACAACCACACCAAGCCCAGAGAGGCTGTCCACAACGCAGGACCCGAGCAGAACAGCAGACCCCATCTCAGCTTCCAGAATGTCAACAGCTGTTCCTTTAGGCAGGCACAGAGGAGGCTGTTACATGCTAGAACTAGTAGATAATCCAGATGAGCTTTTTTGGTTTTGTTCTGTTACATTTTGCATTGATAAATAATAACTATATACATTTATGGGGTACAATATAATGTTTTAACACATGTATACATTTGGGGATGATGAAATCAGGCTAATTAACATAGCTATCATCCCAAATATTTTATCCTTTCTTTGTGGTGAGAACATTTAAAATCCTGGAAGATGGGATTTTGCTCCTGTCTAACTGAGATTTGTACTCTTTGACCAACATCTCCCCTTCTCCTGTCTACTCTCTCCCCCAGCCCCTGGTAAGCATCAGTCTACTCTCTATTTTTATGAGTTTGACTTTTCAAGATTCCATATATACATGAAATTATATGATATTTCTTGTATATAACCCCAAAAGCACAAGCAACAAAAGCAAAAATGGACAAATGGGATGGCATCAAACCGAAAAGCTTCTATGCAACAAAGGAAACAATCAGGAGAGTGAAGAGAAAACCCACAGGTTGGAAGAAAATATTCGCAAATCATACATGAGGTAAGAGGCTAATGCCCCAAATATACAAGGAACTCATTCTACTCAGTAACAAGAAAACAAATAACCTTATTTAAAAGTGGGCAAAGAACCTGAATAGACAATTCTCATAGGAAGACATGCAAATGGCCAACAGATATGTGAAAACTGCTCAATACCTCTAATCATCAGAGAAATGCAAATTAAAACCACAGTGAGATGCCACCGCACAACTGTTAGGTTGGCTATTATCAAAAAGAGGAAAGAGGCCAGACGTGGTGGCTCACGTCTATAATCCCAGCACTTTGGGAGGCCGAGGCAGGTGGATCACTTAAGGTCAGGAGTTCAAGACCAGACTGGCCAACATGGCAAAACCCTGTTTCTACTAAAAATAATTTTAAA